>NC_034409.1:135551923-135851923 GCF_002078875.1 Numida meleagris | reverse complement strand
ATACAAACATAAGCATGTAGAACATAGTGCAATAGCTTATTTATTATTTTTGATTTACCATGCAATGCATCAGTAACATTGACATGACCTAGCCCTATCTTCTCTCAAGTATGGTATCCCAAGGTGAACACTTTCTCTTTCGAAACACAGACAGCCAGTGTCACTGGGAAGAATGCTCTCCTCAGAGAAGCCTCAGAAAACTGGTAGCTGAGAGGGGATTCCTTTTGAAAGTTTCCATATCTATTAATCAATGTGACCAGCACTCACGAACTATATACATATGCAAATGTATGCATACATATATACACACACACATACACACACACACCTCCCATCCTTCAAAATTAAAAAAAAATATTAACTCAGGGACAGAAACCACAAATGTACAATGAATAAATGACCAGCACACCAAAATGCTGACGTAGCAATACCGCTAAAATACGAGGGCTGCTCTGAAAGTAAAGCCTCCCATTTTATTATGTTATTCCATGGTGTCATCCCATGGCAGACCGTGGTGGTATAGCAGTAGAGGTTGAACCTCCCTGCCAATATCCCACTACAGATGGTAGCAGAGGGGCAGACTGACACAATGGTGCCTGATACTGAAGTGCATATGAAACAAATGTGTGTCATTGAATTCCTCCATGCAGAAAAAATGGCACCCACTGACATTCATCGACACTTGCTGAATGTTTATGCAGACCAAACAGTGGATGTGAGCACAGTGAGACGGTGAGTGGTCTGTTTCAGCAGCTCACCTTCACCGGTGCAGATTTCTATGAGCATGACTCTTGTTCATTACTAGTGAAAATGCATAGCTAAGGTGGTGACTACGCTGAAAAACAGCATTTTGTAGTTGAGAATTTGCTCTGTCAAATAATGTTACAATGCTCTTTGCATGTGTTATAATTTCCATGAAAATAAACAGGAGGCATTTCACTCAGAGCAACCTATTGAAACCTGCCTTCACTAGACAGAGTCATCAATGGAAGTGTAAAATAGTCTTTTTGGCTAATATTCAATCAGCCTTCAACTATGAATTGCTAATAACTGTGAATAATAAATTAATTCCAAGACTGAAGTATACAAACATAGAGAAGACTGATGGATGGTTGCTAAGAGGCCTGTTTCAGAAACAGGAAATAATCTTAAACATTTTTTTAATCCACTATTGCAAATCTTTAATGAAAACTTCACTATTTCCTATTTTAAGTATACAGAAAAGGAAGATTTAGCAAATAGTGACAAGAGCAAAGAGTGAGAACCAAGTGAAGAACAGACAAGATTCTTCTTCTGTACACTGTTTTTAAGGAGATGCAACTGATCTCCTTTCAGTGTTTGTCCGATGTGTATTCTTCACACAAACAAGTCAGTTATTTTACAGAAAGCCCTCGCTATTTTAAAATTTTTGCCTCCATTTCTGAGAACAAAATTTCTCATTCCCTCAAAAATATATGACCAAAATCCTGTCTTTAAGAACTTCTGGTATGACAGCTTTGGTCATGATGGGATATCTTATCTATAAAAAAAAATTCTTGTTTCTTCAGGACTCATAACATTTTACCACCCCTCCCCAAGCCTATCTCAATAAGTTACACATCAGTCCTCTTACACCACCAAAACACATCACAAGAGAAAAAGGTCTCTAAGCATTAATCAACAGTTCCCTCACACAGAGATCTAAACGTGAATTAAGTAAAACTAAAATGAGACACTTGGGAAGCAGAAGGAAGGAACCTGTCTTTATGCTATATGCGTACAATGCAGCGCTTCTGCTTTTAAAACAATCTTTACTGAACCCAATTTTAAACTAAATATAAGCTTTGGAAGTCTACGGGCAAGAAAATACACAAATTCAGTGTACTTCCACAGAATTTTCAACTATATGCATTAGAGAAAAAATGGAAAATCCACAGAAATAGTATTAGAGTAAATAGACTTTTGAGATCATCCCTTTGCTTCTAGAACTTGGTATAACAGCATTCATTTACAGTGGAGCTAAATCAAATTACACCAGGAACAGTGTACATCACTGTAATTTTGCTGACACTTGCATCCAACGTGAGAACGAATGGCTTAATCCCATCACGAACAGAATCCTGTACAGTTTTAAGTGCTGGCCAGAAAGCCTGGAAGAAATTGAGAGAGCTGTGACAACGAGCCAGAGCCATACAAGTTTGAAAGAGAGTTGTGTACGCTCTGTTTGTAATTGCTCACATGAATTTTGTCCATTCTTGTACCTATAGCAGCAAAAGGTCTCAGTAGAGCAGTAGTCTGAGTAGAGATCTAAGATAGTACAGGGCAATTTTTGTGTACACAATGGGGAAAAGGCTGGACCAGGGAGAGATTTGGCTATTTGGACATTAATGTCTGCAATCTGGAGTACTAATACCTGCATGAAAAGAAAAACTTTACTTCAGTTGCAAAGGTATTGCCACAGAATTCAATTCGGCAGTTCATTCTATTTTTAATGGATTTTGCTTGCTATTTTCTATCACGTAGTAGGTTATAAAACAGTTCACATGGTTGTTTTGCAAAAATTAACAGCATTATTATGTTTCAGTGCTTGCAATTAAAACAGGGAATATTTCCATACCACTACAATATATGCTATTAAATGATATACTAAAGTCTTCTTTGTGCTTAGAGAGGAGAATAACCAGGATACTGAAGAGACCTTATTTAAAGAGGGAAAGCCTTTGCTTCTTTTGAATTACTTTAAATATACAATTTTCTTTGTTAAGGAGATACTGAATAAATTATACCAGTTAATGTGTTTTTTAGAAGGATTCAATATCAGATATTCACAGACAACATAATAGAGTAAATCAAGATCAACGTGATGTCCCACAAAGGATTAACAATTAAGTCTAAGCTGCAATACGCACAAAAACAGCAGATTGCAGAAAAAATTCTGACTGCATAGCTGAGGTTCCCATTTGCTTTGAAACCATTAGAGAAAATGCCTCAAAAGGCAGAATGCATCAAGCAAAATGCATCTTGTTTTCCAAAATAATGTTTTAATGCTGTAATTTCTCACAAAATTGATATGTATAGTAACACATCAAAAGGATAAAGATGCATTAAACACACATCCATGGAGATACAAGAGTATTGCAGTTTGACTAGCTGTGATGCCATAGAAGACAGATACTAGTTCACCTATACAGGGTGCAATTAGGAAGGAAGATTCAGGATTATCTCCATTGCAAATACAGCCACTGTGCAACTTACGTTGCCAATCAATATAATTTTGTCCTCAATAAATGAAATTTTTATCACATAATTATATTTTTAAATACATTTAGTCTTACTATTCTCCAAGTACTTAAAATAATTTTATTCCATTTTGAATTAAGCATGATCACAAACTGGTAGAATTAATACTTTACAAGGAAAGTCCAAGAGTTTAATGACTGCATATTAGCATGGGCTCAGTGCTTCTAATACTGCCTGAAAAGGAGTAAAAGGAAAAATGTGTATTCATTTCAGTGTAGTGTTTTCTTAAATATTGCAGACCGTGAACCTTAACATTTAATAGATATTCTTCATCTGAAAGTTCATCTGTAGACTGTGGAATTTTATATTTATGTCTTGGTAGTCCGTAGATTATTGTCTACATTATTGTGGCAGGTTGACTTTGGCTAGCCGGCAGATGCCCACCCAGTTGCTCTGTCACTCCCACCGAACAGAGCATGGAGGGAGAATAAGGTGGAAAAAATCACAAGTCTAGATACAAGAAGACCTGTTACTATCACTGCCAAAACAGACTTGACTTACGGAAATGTAATTTGACTCATGGCCAATTTAGATGGAGCGGGATAGTGAGAAACAGTGACAAATCCAAACCATCTTCCTCTGACCTCTCCACTCTTCCCAGGCCCAGCATCACTCCTCCAGTTGCAGTTCTTCTACTTCCCCTGCTGCACTCCAAGCAGTGCAGGGGGATTGGGAACTGTGGTTGTGGTCAGTCCATAACAGTTCCCTGCTGCTGCTCCTTCCTGCTCGCACTGGGTACTGTACTGGGGTCACCAAAGCTGGTTGTAACTCACTGTGTCCCGCATGGGGCAGACTCCATCCTCATATCACAGATGCCACCCACACGGCCCCACTGCTACCAAACCTTGCCACCTACAACCAGTGTAATTATTTACTGACACACAGGTTGTTTCAATATAACATACCAAAGTATTCAATTCCTCAGTCTCCCATAGTAAGAACTTATAGTAAACTGCAGCTGTTTGGCTTTAAGAAATAAATTAAGTTCTTCCATGAAGAACCTCCAAGGAAATTCCCAGTGTGACTGTGTACAGGTTGTCCCAGGTGCAACAAAATTCACAAAGTTTTAAAAACAATAAAGAGTTCCACAAGCTTTGATGTTAGAGTGCATTCTAAGGCAACCGAGCTCTACACCATGCTTGAATGTAGTACAGAATTGAATAGTTCAGCTGGAAGGGACTTTCAGAGATCACTGAGCCCAACTGCCTGACCACTTCAGGGCTAACGAGAAGTTCCTGCATGTTACTGAGGTCGTTATCCAAATGTCTCTTGAATAACGGCAGGCACAGAGCATCAGCTACATCTGCAGGAAGCCTGTTCCACTGGCTGACCACCTTCATGGCAAAGAAATGTTTTCCAGTACCCAGTCTGACCCTACCTTGGCACGGCTTTGTGCCATTTCCATGTGTCTTGACATCAGTTCCCAGGAGCACAGCCCAGCACTTCCCTCTGCTTCCCCTCCTCAGGGAGCAATGAGATCATGTCTTGGCCTCCTCTTCTTCAGACTGTACAGCCCAATGTCCTCAGCCTCTTCCCACAGGCCATGCCTCCCAGCCCTTTTATGTTTACAGTCAATACACAAATTGGAATAAAGGCCTTGAAGAAACATTTTTATTTACACAGTAAACAAAATGCATATGAAATATAAAAATAGATTAACATATTCATTGTGGAGCTCTAAATTTGATACATAAATTCATTAGGGAAGCAATAAACACATTGTATAAATTAATTACTTTGTGGTTATCCTCATTAAATGCTACTTAATGAGTTAATAAGCTTGAAAAGCAATGACAAATTGCTAATGTAGAGGATTTTTCTTTTTTTTAAAAAGAAAAGCATCACATTGACGGAATGCTGCAGTTCTGGATAGAAACAAATAAAATTTAGGACAGCTGGTCATTTTATCTTATAAAATTCACTAACAAGTACATTTCCATACAGAATTTGGAAATGCAGACTTTACAAAATTCAACTGCAGAAGAGATTCTTGCTAAAGTTTAAGAACCACCTACTACTTTAAAAAATATATATTTGTAACACAGGATGACTTCAAGATTCTTTAGAAATGTTAGGTTCTGCTAAATAAAAATGATAGATACATACATACATACATACATGGTCACTCCAAAAGTAATGCCTTCTGTTTCCATGGAAACCACAACCACTACAAAGAGCGCAGTACCACTATCTGATAGAGCACATTCTCAGCCACAAAACACTATTTTTGAACATAGTCACCACCATTAGCACTGCATTTCACTAGCAACGAACAAGAGTCTGCATGCCACGCTCATGGAAATCCGTACCAGCAGAGGTGACCCACTGTTGCTGTCACCACTGCTGAAATACAACACCCACCACCTCACTGCGCTCACATCCACTGTTTGGTCTCCATAAACATTCAGCAAGCATCAATGCGTGTCAGTGGGTGCCATTTTTTTCTGCATGGAGGAATTCAGTGACACACCTTTGCTTCATACGCACTTCCATGTCAGACACCATTCTGTCATAGTGCCCCTCTGCTGCCATCTGTCACACAACAACAAAATGTAACGGAATACTGGCAGGGAGGTTCAGCCTCTACTGCCATACCACCAACATCTACCTTTGTAGATATGCATAGACAGACACACAAAAATATATAGCAATGCTTGATAATTATGAACAAGCTTTCGTGACTTTAATGTCTGAGTATGACAAACACGCAGGCACATTGTCAGAGTTAGGAATTGGGAAGTTACATCCCAGAGGCTGAGCAGCACTGGCGGAAGGCATACCCAGCACCAATAAATACTTTAATTTTTGTGATGGAGTATAAGCATCCCAGAATCGGCTAAGCTCTATCATTAGCATGCTACGGGAGACTGAAATGGTGGCCCTGCTTGTCATGTCACAGGTGTACACTGCTTACGCTTTCATCTTGTAGAGCACACAGGCTGAAAGAGGTGTTGGTCTCTGTTAAAATTTAAACACAGAAAAAAGCCACATAAATATGTTTTTCACTTGCTCTCTTTCCATGCCATAATATATATATATGCGATAGAAGATGGCATGCTGCATCCCACAGTACATTAGTCATACTGATATTACAAATACCTTCACTCTAAATTAAAATATAGCCCGAACACATCTTAAATACCAGCCACATCAGTGCATTAACTAAGCATGGTTCAGTGAATGCATCAATTTGCAGTTCTCTCACCTTCCCAGGACACATACAATTTGCAGTGAAACTACCAGTGTAACCTTGAATAAAATATTTAAGACAATCTTGGATTATTACACGCTCAAACAATTCCTTAGAAAAGCTCAGGATATTAATCCAAATTTCCACACCCCTTAATCTGACTGTTAACTCCTTAAAACTAATTTACACCAACAAAATCTAACTTTCCTTTGCAGGAACATATTAAAAAAAAAAAAAACCTGAAGCAGTTTCCAGCATCCTCCATCATGACCACTAAGATCTCTATATGAGCTGACAGCATGAGAACTCTTTTTAAACAAAATTCAGAAGAGGTCAGTTAAGTATCAAGGAATGCTACTGTGTTAATCTTGCATCACCTAAGCTGGGCTGCATTGCTACAACAGCAGTATTAAGTCCACCAATGAAAAAAATTCTTAAAGTACACAAGAAGGCACATGCTGATAGAGAACAGCTACCAGCAATTCTTTCTTTCAGATAAATAACCCCGCAGCTATTGTTTCATCAAACCTTGAGTTCTTTTAAAACCTAACTATTCTGTAAACGTAACCGTGTCCATCAATCACATAGTCTTTAGACATTTTCAATTGATTTTGATCACTTAAGGCAAACTCACAAAGGATTTGAAAGCCACAACACAACTAAATGCCATCTCTATGACTGGATCAAAACATCTATTAAACAAATGAAGACATCCTCATGTCCTCAGCACTTCTGTGCTGAGATTTTGCTAAGAAGACCGCTAATGAGAATAGCTCTACTCTACTCAACATTGTTCAAGAGGCAGTAACAAATTGTCCCTAGGTGGTTTGTAAAGTTACAGCAGGAAGAGTCACGTTGCTTAAGGGGGCTATGGAGAGGAGGAGAAAGAAAAAAAAAATCTTTGATCCCAGGCTAATTACTGAGATAACAGCAATAAACGACACTAGAAAAAAAATATTTAACGTGGAACAAGACTAACCATTTATCTCAGTTACTGTTATTCTCTGATAGGCACTCATTCATGCCCTAATTTTCAGTAGTCATTCTAATACTCTGAAAGAATCATTTTGAAAAGGAATTTAAGTGCAGTTTGAGGCAGAAGAGCCACAATCAGTCACTGCCTGCATTTTCAAAAAAACAGACAGGAGAGTCACAAAATGAAGGATGGGTGGTGCGGGCTGAGATTGGTTTTCTTTCTCTTTTCCTTTAATGCATCTTATCTTATTATCTCACTTCTGAACCATTATGCCTGTGGAAGGGAAGAGGAAAGGTCATCAGTAGCCAGTGGCAGCACCAGCTGGGAGCTCAAAATGGCACTTGCAGTTTTCAGCTGTCAGATGCTGCCTGAAATTTAACAAGTGCCAATAAGGAATGATCTGCAAGCAAATCTGTAGCTTTTTTTTAAGCTATCAAGGATAAATGAAGGGTTCTGAGAGCAATTTGAAGGCTATTATATTATTACACTTCTACACAAAGTATTTCAATTTATTCAGTTTCAGTGGTTTCCAGGTTAGCACAACTCCCACCTACATCCCATACTTAAATACCAAAGCGGAAGTGCATTGTATTATGCCTGATCTGCTCCCTGTTAAAATTCCCTGATCTCTTTTCCCTCTTTTTTTTTTTTTGTGAGTATACTTCATAGATAAAATGAAACCAAATAAGATTGGTCATTTTTATTTACTCTTACGAGTGGTAACGTGAATTGCTCTTATCTACTAACAATGATTAAGCAAAGAATGCTGCAACAATACAGTGAAGATGTAGAAAGCAACACAACTACACTAATGCTTTCTAGCCCCATCTACACAATGTTTTTGATTCAACCCCACGCTTTTTGTCTATGACTGTATTTTTGGTGACCTAGACCTGCCTTTCCCAAGCAGCAAGCTCCGCCCATGTCTAAACTCAGATGGAATTCACAGACATGCTCCCAGCCTATCAACAGGATGAAAAAAGGAAACAGCTTCGTCCACAGCTGCAAGTTCAGCAAATGCACTGCAACAGCAGCCACAACATTGCTGCCCTTCCTTTGGAAGATGATCAGCTAATATTTAAACACAGACATAGAAAGACATTTGGGCCCAACCCTTAGGCATTCCCAAATGCCAATCCATTTAAGAATACAAGTAACCTTTCAGAATACACAAAGCCAGCCTACCAGTGCCACAGGACTCTTCCACCATACACAAGATGTCCCTGGCCCCGGCACAAAAGGGGACAGCACATTAAATCAAGAGCAAAGGGACGTCTACCATGGAGATGAATGACCTGCAGTTTTCAACTGGGTGTACGTTTCTATGATTTCCAGACCAGATAAACCACTGCAAACAGCTCCAGCATACTGCCACAGCCCAACATCCTCACAAACCAGGGAGACCACATCTAACTGCCATGCCAGGTCACTGTTTCATGAAGGGCTGTGCTGTGCCCATACATGGTTTGACATATCCACAGACAACCTCAAGGGAGCAAGTGGCTTTATCCTGTAGACTAGCTTTACCCTTCCCTCCCTCTGCTCCCAGTTTGTCTTGAGTAAAATTCCTTCCCGCTCAATGGCACTGAACTGACTTCTCTAAAATCCTACGTATTTTATTTAAATCACAGTTTTTTTTAAATATTAAGATTAGCTAGTCTAATGACCACTTACTATATACAGCAGAAATCCAGAAACTGAATTATTCTTAGCTAATGAAACTCCTCTGACTTAAATTATATTTGCTATCTCATTTGTCCCTGTGGACACAGCCTAATTTCCCCCTGCTCTTCTCACATCTGATAGACGTAAAGCTTTTGTGGGGCAAGGACTGTCATTTATTATATGTCTAAATGAGACCTAGGCCACAGAAGCCTGAAGGCTTTGAAATGTTACTACAATAGCAAATAATGAGGACAGTTGACTGTTCTTTCTAGTGGATAAGACTTGCAGTAGCTATATTCTAAGCTAATAAGGAGAAAGTTTGAAAGTAGTATTCTCCATTCTTGGAAAACTGTATAAGAAAAATAGCAGAAAGAACAGAAATAGAAAGCCTAGATAGGAGTTACACTAACAAACAAGCACACGAATAAAAACCATTCAACCTATTAACCTATAAAAACTAAGTCTCTGGGGATGACAGTTGCCACAAATCAGCTTGGCTTCCTCAGCCTTTATTCACTGGGATGGGATCTCCCACCCTGATGAACAGCCTACTGTACACTAGAGCACTCTGCAGCTCCTGTGTGCTGTTCGTGCCAATATTTCCATTCACAGGCGGCTAAAGATTAAGTCCGTAATTGTAGAAAAGATCATTAAATACCAAAGCCTCACTTGATACAGAATTGGAGTCCGTGATGCCATCACCATCCCCTGACCCCTCTGCGCAGTAAGCTACAGCCACCATTGGGCTCTTCACAAGAATTGCTTGCACCAAAATCCAGCTAGGTTTGACACTTGGGAGCACTTCCAAGTTCTTTCTATCACAGGCATGAGGGGGCAGTTAAGGGCAGAAGACCTCCCAGGAGAGCACTAGAGAAATGTCACAAGCAGAGGAAGCCGGAGACTTGGCAGGGCCTGTATCCATACTGCTTGTCCAGAGCAGGCCTTGCAGCAAATTAGGCAGCCAACAATGCCTTTTTCTCCCCCGTCCCTCTTCAGAAGGAACTACTTCACTATCTCTAGTAGGGATACTGAATTAATTAGCATATGTGCACTGCAAACAATCAGGAAACTTGAACCCGATACTAAATGAAAACCAAAGTATTTGACACTAAAACATTCAGTGTGAAAGAGTGAAAGGGGTCAAGAAAGTACTGGGCCACTTGATGTCCAAAAGCAGTGTCTGTGGTAGGAAGTGGAAGCAGAGAAGAGTAGCTTGCAGTGTTTTTTGTATCCCTTCCTTTCTATGGCTGTGTTGGCACGCAGGGATGTAGACTAGCATGTCCTGCTGGGAAAGGAAGAGATGTGACAGGACTGAGGAATCACCAGCGCAGGGCAGGATCTTGCACTCTAGACTCCTACTGCCTTTTCGCTAAATGCACATCCACACTCAAGCATTCCCCAAGCACAAAGCGGGCCTGCTGAAAAGTGAACCCTTTTGTTGTACAAAAACAAGCAAAAGATTAGTTTAAAAGCCTGCTACAACTGTTGTGCATTGAAGACAAGTGACAAGGTTTTAGGCTTAATTGCTTTATCAGTCCAATAAGGGAATAAGATATTCTCAGCTTGTGAGCTTGTTTGTTTCTTTTTCAGCTACATCAATTAAATTAATAAACAGATCTCTCTCTACAGACCTTATTTATACTGTATTACTCCAGACTGGTTACAAAGCTCCCTGTCTCTAAACACATTAATACCTAGCATTTAAAGAAACAAAATGATTAGGTTTTAGTTCAGCAAAGTATGCATTGCCTTCCAGACCTAAGAATTCATCATATTTATGAATTTCTGACAAGGGCAAGCCTACTTACCGAAAGCAAGAGAACACCTGAGAGACCTTTTATGGAAGTGAAACTTCTAGGAGCACCTACTTGATGGCCAGGATATCTTTTGCCAGGTTCTCTGCCCATCTGAACCATACATCATAGACTAACTGGAATCCAGCTACAAGGACAGCTTTATCCTTCTAAGGCCACAGAACATTTTAGAGTAGGCTTACAGCTGCTCCAAGTTGCACCTTTCTATCTATATATATGAAAGGCTGCCTTGGCTGCTATAAACTATGAGAGCCCATGGCCAGTACATCTCGATTATACTCTGAGTTCTTCTCACACTTCAAAGGCCAAAGATAACTGTGGTAGAAAGCAATTCAAGAATGACTCCTGCACTAGTTATATCTGCATTATATCTGAATAGAATCTGATCCTATAAATGAGAACTTCAAAAGCCAGTCATTTGGGTTGTGGTGACTGACTGTATTAAGTTTCTGTAAACGTTTGGCTCATCTCTTTACCATTATGTAAAATTAGAACAAATATTACTATTTCCTTTTAGACATTACATTCAGAACCTTGTCACAGAAATAAAGCTCTCTAGAAACACTGGAAATTAGTGGTTCTGGTTTCCTTAAGGGTATATTTTCCATAAGATGTCTTACTCCAGTGCTAATTACAAAATTAGCAAGAAGCTTACGAGTAATTAGACTGGGGTGTTAAATCACTAATGTTCCTTAAATAAAACTCCTAATTAGGACATGGTGCATATATATCTACAAGCTAGATCTGACAAACTGCCCGAACTGTCCTTTTTTGCTAACGTCTAGGACACCGTGAGGGAAAGGAAAGGCACCCGCAGGACCCTACTCAGGAAGGAGTTCTCGTTTGACTCGTGCAGGTACAAGCAAGGATTCCTCTGCACACACACTCCGGCTCCAAAACAGACAGAAATGGCAGACAGCATCATGGCCATACACTCACATACCAGAGGGTCATTCATCTCTGTCTTTCAATTGCTTAGGAAGCCTGGGCACTTGGCTCTTATTACGTTTCCGTGATGGCATTTAGTTGCTGATACCATAAAGACATAGAACCATCAACACTACCTGGTCCTCTCTCCTCCTCCATGGTATTTCTCAGACTAAGATAAATCTAGTAGGATAGATGGGTTTTTTTATTACATCCAATAAAGCAGCACTTGATACAAAGGCATCTCACTTGAGAATTGATCCACAGTTAACTACCACAGTACAAACAGCAACAGTTGTAACTACTTTACAGTCTATTTAGCTGAGACATATTTAACTGCTTCCAAAAAAAACACCTGTATTGACATTCCACACATCCTGAAGACAGCCTTCCCAAACATTATGCATTTTATTCTAGTCTCAGATGAAATCATCTGTGATCACAGAAAAGCAGATGCACAGATTTTTTTTTTTAAGATATCAGAAGAAAAAAAAAAACAACTGTTCATTAAAAAAAGCTTTTCACCAATTTATTTCCACTTAACATCGCTGCGTGTGACAAATGAGCTTCTGATTCTATCGAACATTTTGCTCCTACTTTGACATCGACCATCATAAAACTAATTGTGTCTTCTGAACCATAAGCAGTATCTGTCACCTGGATTTTGCCATCTGATGTTGTACTAATTGCAATGTACAGTTGCATGCATCCCTTGCATCACACTTCTGGGACAGAGGGAGCTTCCAGTATCTCACTAGGACTGAAGTCACACTGCTCAACCACTTTTGGGCAAATTTCTGAGCAGCCACTCCTCACTGCCAGACACATCCACATGTCAAAGGCAGCTGCGCCATGGGCACCTAGCCATTGTCACTGCTGGGGAAAACAATGCTTGAAGTGAGGTGCGGAGCAACATCCAAACTAGATAACTGTCAGCTGTTTTTTGGAAAGATTTATATTTCCTCTTTCTCCAACCAGCTCCATTGAGAGCAGCCCAAAACCATCACCAAAATCAGCGTGGTTACCACAGTGCCTATATGCAAGTCAACACGGGTGTCAGCCCCACGCTGCTCCCCCTCTTTCTGAGGCCACTGAAGCTCTGATTTGAAATCATCACCACACATATGCAATTTCAGAAAGGGACAAGCCAGTGTCAGCCTAGCTGGAAACAAGCAGCTGCTTCCCTCTGTGTGACCCAAATCTCCCAGTTATTTCAACTACCCTGAAGATATTTACCTGCGAGACCGCATTGTTGGGATTTTTTTTTCAGTTTATAATTTAACATCCCTTTTTGTTTAACACTACAGTAATTAACCCAGCAAAAACTGAGTATTTGCTGCATCCACTAGAAATAAACCACAATCACACTCTTCCTACAGCCCTAAGAATTCATACAGCACAAAAGACTGCTGATGGTTTTAAACATTACTCTTCTCCTACCGCAACTTCTAGCAACCTCAATTATTTTCCAGTGGATACACCCAGCCCCCTCTACTCAAATATTCATTAACACTGGAGATGACCAGAGATATTCTGCCTGAAGCAGGGCACTTCGTCAGAAAGTGCAAGTTCTGCTGACACAAAAGCCTTTCTCAGAATGGTACGGCAAATCATTTTTGGGAAAAACAAAGCACAGTAACACAATGGCCACGTTTCAGCTAAATCACCTGGTAGCTGAGACAAAGGTTCGCCACAAGCAAAATTTGAATCCTGGTCCTGCAAAGCTTTCTAAGGCTGTTTCCCAGTCCCAAGAGGAACTACGGTCTCTAAAGGTGCACCACAGACCTTTCCAAGGTCTCAAATATTCCAGGGAAGAGAATATCATAACCAAACACATGTCACACTTACATTAACAGGTTTAGGGAGTAGGGGTAGCAGTATCTTACAGTAAAACATTTAGGGAGAAGGAGCAAAAATCAAAATGTGTAACCGAACCCTCCTCTTCTGTGTGCACAGTAAGACTGACCATGAATCAGAACACAATATATTAAAAATTACTTGACAAAAAGGCTGTGTCAATAGCAATATATATATTGCTGGGGATGTTTTTGTTTTTTTTTCTTTTTATTGTGTAGCATGTCTCTAAGGAGCTAAATGAATTAATAGCTAGACTTGGCAGCACATGAAACCTTAGGGAAAATTAACAGATCTAAGTGCAAGGGCTAAAGTTAACTGTTTGCCAGGAATGCTTTTGCATTGTATTGATAATTTTTATGTCTTCTCCTCCCCTCCCCCTTCAGGAAGATGCAGCAAACTGTACTTCATATGAAACTGGCAGAGTCTTAAACCAGCAGGCTTGGCCCACAAAATGGCAAGTGTCTCCAGCAGCTGTTATTGTTGACAACATGTGACAACATGGTATTTCCAGATACCATCAACAGCATCCCCAATTATTGCTAATTTTGTGCAGGATTACAGCATTTTCCTCTGTTCATTAGCTACAATTATCTTGGTAACAGCAGCAGAAAGAAGATGAAGTGGAAAAAAGAAAAGAATAAGTGGAAAAATGCTCACAAACACCTGGATGAAAAGATCATTCACATTTGAAGAACATTTTTTGCTACATCTTGCAATTAAACAAAAACTGTGGTGCACATCTGTTTTAAACTGGGTTTTTAAGCACATTTTCTATGAAATAACCGATCAAATCATACTCTGAAATAACCTGTTGGTTGAACAACCAGGTGAGACGAAACTGTAACCAACCTTGTTAGAGTGTCCCACTTATTACAGGCGCTCATTTCACGATCGTTTTGTTAGTTTCCATGTCAAAGCTCAGAGATCATTCCCCTCCAAAAGAGTTAAAATGTGGTTGAAGCTGTCATTCAGTCAAAAACGTTTTAAGATGGCTTTAACCTAGATGGTTATTTTCCTTGGTATGACACCCTACATAAGCATGGTATTTTATAGATACTTTCAAGCAAAGATCTGAATTTAGCACTCAAATGTTGTTTTACAGGAGTGCTTGCCAAGTGCTTTTCATCTCATTATGCTGGTTTGAAATAATGGCACTACTTAAAGTAACATCATGCTAGCATAAAACGCAAGAGTGATTTCAAAGCAGCACAATAAACCACTGTTCCATGATGGTCAGTTGCCTCAACCAACATTACAAATTCCAAACCACTCAAGCTCCATTTAATTCCTACTGTCCAATTTAAAAATATACTATGCCCAAGACACACTTACTGAAATCAATTTGTATGCTACACCCAGTTGGAAGTATTTTGATCTCTCAATTAGAAGATTTTGATCATTTCTCACTTTCCACATAAAACACATGTTCTGCGTACTGTACTTCAAACCCTATTGCTACTGCTTGCTACACTAGTCAATAATCAAGAGATTGAGCTCTCAATGAACAAACATTATAACAGACACAATATACAAAGCCAGTTTCAGCCTGGAAAGTTTCAGTTCTGGTATAACCTGTGTAACACCAGACAAATTGCTTCCCCTCTGTTCCTTCCTCTTACAAATTGCTTGCTGTACCTATGTCATCCCTCCAGGCCATGGACTGGCTTTCTCTTTGTATAATGTGATTTACAGCTGGGATTTCTTGAATGCTACTGTAACACAAAATCACTTTAACAGTTCAGAGCTCTGCTCCACCAATCACCCTAATCCCAGCCTTTACTGGTGCTGTTAATGGCATCCCTGCTGCTCCCCAACAATAGTCCAGCCAAGAGAACTTGTCCCATCGCTCTGAACCTTCTGTACATATGCACATTCTTCCTCCCCCTTGGGCCACATCTCATGCACTGGCAACAAAGTCTAAACTTATTTTATACTCAGCAAAGGTGATGGTTTTTCATCCAAAAAAAACATTCCTAAAGTAAAGTACTGCCTAAAAGGTTACTGCATCAGCACTGCCTGCTCCATTTTGGTTTAAAACACTGATGACAGTGAGTGTAGCCAGCACAACTCTTGGAGAGTGCTCCAGAGGAGAACATGGTCTCATAAAGATGAGGGAGTAGAAGAGAAGGGACCAGGTCCGCCTGAGCTTCCACCCAGAATCCAGCCCTGCCCAGAGTCCCAGGCTGGGGCCTCAATCACCTCTGCCCACTGCAAGGGCTGACACTGGCCTTGGCAGCACAGGTCTTCCTCTTAGAACAAGAAGTGCAAAAGTTTCCCACAGCAAAAAAATTCACAGCGCAAACATATAAATCACATCACCCTCCTCTTCTTCCTGGACGACCCTGACATGGCATCTTACAGAGGGAAGGAGGGTAGGGCCATTTTCCCTCAACGCAACCCCCCATAGCCAGCACTCCCCGCACCTTGAGGACGGGGCTCCAACGGATGCAGCCCCAACCCCCAGTGACCGCAGCTGGGGCGAGGGGCCCCAGCCCGGCACGGGACCTACCTGGTGGAAGCGAGCCCGGAACCCAGCACTGCCCCTAAACTCCCTTCGGAAGGCACGTTTCCTCAAATCCCTGCGATGGAACCGACTGACGCTACCGACGAGAATCGGTGTCGATGAAGAAACCCCCGCCCCACTGCCCGCCGGCCCCGACGCGCGAGGGAGGGCTCCCCCAGCCCGGGACCCCTCGCCCCCCGCCCGCACTGGGGCAGGGCTGGCGCCGGGCTGGCGGGGCGTGCGCGCACAGAAAATAAATACAGACACAAATAAATAAACGTTAAAAGAAAATAGGAAAAAAAAAAAAAAAGGAAGGGGAAAGAGAAAAAAAAAAAGAAAGAAATGAGGGGAAAAAAGAAAAAAAAAAAGGAGAAAAAAAAGAGCATGCACACACCAACCACACTCGCGCAAAATCACCTCCCCAGCCGTGCCTCCTTCACAGGGACTGTGCTCCCCAGCTTGGCACTCACCTCAGGGGAACGCAGCCGAGGCGCAACCGCCTCTCCTCCAACAGCGCTTCCACTTTCTCTCCGGGTCTTCCTTTGCAGCACCGTGTGCCCGGCCCCTCCCGTGCCGCTCCGTGCCCTCTCTCCCGGCTGCCACTCGCCGCCGCCTCCCCGCGGTGCTCGGCCACAGGAGCGGGCGGGAGCGGCCCCTCAGCGCCCCGCCCCGGTACCTGCCCGGAGCCCCCGCCCCTCTGAGCCCCTCTCTCTGTGCTCGGAATGGACCCGACTCAGCGTGTCGCGTCTCCGCTTTTTCCTTTTCGCTTCTTTAATTTTTTTTAATTATTTTCCCCAAGTTCATTGTCTGCCCGTCTCCGTCAGCACGCTGCCTGAGGGAGGGGGGCAGGGAGGCTGTTTGGGTTGGAGGAGCCCCGGTGGAGTTGAGCGCCAACAAAGAGCTGCTCGGATTCCCCGCTGGCACCTAATGCCCAACAAAAGGGAAACGCTGAGAATGTCGTAATTATCCCCCCGTGTGATGGAGGCAAAAACAACACTTGGTACGAGGTTTGGAGTTTGATGATAAATGGCAGCGGGCATGCGTCTGTTCCTGCCCCGGTGCTGTAAGCAGCTCACTCGCCCTGCTGCTTGTGTGCTGTGTGTGTGCTGGCACCAGAGGCAGAAAGCTTGCAAACAGCATAAAGGCAGCGCAGCCATAAGTCCCTGAGGACAGAGCAGCCTTTTGCTGGCTGGTGGAATGGTGAAACTGGTGTGAAGGTACGTCACCCACAGGTGAGAGCCCTGCTTAACTCCTGGCTAAAGTACCTATACATCTGTGCAGTCATTTTCCAGGGTTACCTAAAGCCCAGGTGTAAGTTTACTCTTCATTTGTCATAAACGGTGCTCACAGGGTGATGGCACGCCTGGAGGTGGGCAGTGTGAGCACCCTGTCCCCCTGTAAAGCTCAGTTGTGACCCTGCCTGCAGATTCACTCAAGATTTTTAGAGAAGCCTGATGTGCTGGTCACACACCTGACCACAGCTCAAGCTTCACACGGAGTTTTAGAGCCCCACCACCTGAATATTTGATGTCCCTGTAGTCAGGTTAAATACACAGTTCACATGAATCCTCATGGGGGGAGGGTGCTCTGCCCTGTGCCTGGGAGCTGGAGGCACTGCGCAGTGGGAGTCAAGGGGTCACAAGGCCTGAAAGAAGGAAACAAGGAGAGCCCAGTCTCTAGCTGCACGCTGGGAGGCTTGGTTAGGAAGTATGCTTCCAGGACAGTCTCTGTGTTGGTGGTGTTCATTACAGGCAGTAGAGCAGAGACCCACATCCAGCTGGATGTTCTACGTGGTGTCCTCTGGCTCCTTGACAGTACTTATGGCTACCTTTGTCCTAGCAGGCCTCAGTGGGACTTGGGACCACACCAAACATGGATTAGAATAGAATCCTAGAATCATTAAGATTGGAAAAGACCTCTGAGATCATTCAGTCCAACCGCCAGCCCATCCCCACCATGCCCACTAACCACGTCCCTCAGTGTCACACCCACACACAGTTCTTGGACACCTCCAGGGATGGTGACTCCACCCCTTCCCTGGGCAGCCTGTGCCAGTGCCTCACAGCTCTTTCTGAGAAGATATTTTTCCTAATATCCAGCCTGAACCTCCCCTGGCACAACTTGAGGCCATTCCCTCTTGTCCTGTCACTGGCACTTTCCCAGAGAGCAGACTGAAACCTTGGGCAGGGAGTGCTGAGGAAGGCCTGCAGTGGCTCTATGGCTTGTTGGGCAAACACTCTAAATAATCAGCTACTATGCAAAAGGCAGGTAACTTCCTTCCTGTGCTTGATAAGCAACTTTCAGGCATAAGATCTGTCATTTCCTATTGATTTCCACTCAGTCCAGAAAGACCGATGCCTTGGTGGAAAGGATCTCCTGGCAGCCTTTCATGGTGCCTCTTTCCTTTGGCTGGCCAAGTAATGTAGGCTTTCACTCTGAGGTCACCTTCCCTGCTTTGGGGGCTGGGCATCTAAAATGGAAACAAAGCAATAGCTGTATAAGCTCTCCAAGGTCAGGCACACCACCTCCGTATCTTTCTGTAGTTCATTTTATTTGACAGTACCCTGTCTGACCCATTAGATTATCACTTCAAAGCAGTCATATCAAGCCAAACAGAAAACATTCTTGGTGTTCCTGCAAACAGCAACTTTTTAAAGTTTATTTACCAAGCTAATTGTGCTGAAAGTCATGGAGGAGGCTCAGGTGAGACAAAGGGTAGAGGAAAATCCCTGCCGGCTGAAAGGCTTTCTCGCAAGTGAGAAAGCTGAAAAAGTTACAAAAAAATCAGAGCGAAATGAATGGGTAATTCACTTGTGGTTCTTGGGAGAATAGAAACTAGTACTGATAAGGAAAAAAAAAATACAACATACATGCATCTTGACACTTGCTGGTGTCTAGGAGCCTTGAGCAAAGCACGGAAAAGCTGAGATCATAATAGAGACCCCAGCGGAGAGCTGGCTTGCTGCTGTCACAAAGGGCTTGGAGCTACCTGCTGTCCTAAAGGTGGCAGTCCTGCTCCTGACGCTTCCTCTGTTGGAGCAAATAATGGAGCAAACCTGATAGAAAACCAACGTTTTTTCATGGCTACTTTTATCTTCTTGGACAGGGCCTGAGCGTCGGCACTGGGCAGCTGAGAAAGGAGCAGAGAGCAGCTGCAGTGCTGGGGCAGGGGCTGGGGACGGCTCTTTGGGCAGCCACAGGTCTGACTGAGCCATCCTGCAAAGTTCCCCTCTGGGGGAAGAGCTCAGGAGAGAGCATCTTAAATCTTGTTCCTCCTGTGTATGCTATGTAACTTGCACGGCAGAAATGGACTGTTAGAGGAGGAGGGACTCTGCTCCTAGTTAGGACACCAGCAGGCAGAGGGAAGACCTCATGCATGCCTGAGGAGCTGTAGAAAAGTTTTATATGACTTTAGAACAAAAGTATTAACTTGGAGTGAAAGCTTTGTAAGAGTGAGGCGAGATGAAGCAGTGGTGTTAAGCGCATTTTTTCAAGCTCCCGTCTGAAGAGACGTGAGGTGAGCACTATTCCCGGTCTGTGCGCAGTCTCCCGCGGAGGCGCTTTGGCGGAGTGGATGAAACCTTTAGAAGAACGTGGGGGTGGGGCTGAAGCAGTGGCGGGAGTGTGGGTGTTTCCGTAGTGTAGTGGTTATCACGTTCGCCTCACACGCGAAAGGTCCCTGGTTCGAAACCAGGCGGAAACATTATTTTAGCCTCAAGTGTTGTGGCTGAGCTTAGACAATCCTAGCTGTGTGTACAGACGGGGAGAACACTTTGCCAGCAGCCCTGCGGAAAAGGAGAAGGACTTGGGGGAATTAAAAACCGGACGGGAGCCCGGCGGTGTGCACTTGCAGCTGAGAGGGCCAACCATGTCCTGGGCTGCATCAGCAGAGGAGTGGCCAGCAGGGAGAGGGAGTTGATTCTGCCTGTCTGCTCTGTCCTTGTGAGGCCCCATCCGGAGTACTGTGTCTAGGGCTGGAGCACCCAGTGCAAGAAAGGTGTGGAGATGTACGAGCGGGTCCAGAGGAGGGCCATGAAGGCGATCAGAGGGATGGAGCACCTCTCCTATGAAGACAGACACGGCAGCTGGGCTTGTTCAGCCTGGAGAAGAAAAGGATTCAGGAAGACATAATTGTGGCCCTCCACTTCTTTAAGGGAGATTATAAATAGGAGGGAAACGAACTTTATACGTGATGATCTGATAGTGATCATACAAGGGAGAATGGCTTTGAACAAAAAGAGGGGAATTTTAGATTAGATGTTCAGAAAGAGTTTTTTACTCAGAGGGTGGTGAGGCCCTGGCACAGGCTGCCCAGAGAAGCTGTGGTGCCCCATCCCTGGAGGCATTCAAACCCAGGTTGGTTGGGGCCCTGGGCAGCCTGAGCTGGTGGGGGCAGCCCTGCCCACGGCAGGGGTTGGGGCTGGGTGGGCTTTGAGGCCCCTTCCAACCCAAACCATTCTGTGATTCTATGATTCTATGAAATGTATATTCCTTCTTTCATTTATAGTTATGAATCTAAATTACTATTATAACCTGCAAAGAAATTATTGCTGCTTGCCACTCTCTTCGAGCATGTCATTATATATCCATTCGGAATTAGAAGGAATTTGAAATTATTTTGAGCTGTCAATCAGCTCCTTTCTGTAACCTGCTACTAGTGGGAAATTCCAGTGTGGGTACACCAAGAAACTTTCCAAGTAAAAGAGTAGAGACTATCTAGAAGAAGCAATGGAAATCCCTATGGTATGAGCATTACCAAAATGCCAAGCATGCAATGGAATACTCTTCAATGCAGCTGAGATATTGTAGTGTGATGGGAAGAGGAACAGAAACTCTGCGGTTTTTCTGAGGCTGCCTCCTATGTTCAAGCGGATCATCTTTCAGTTCTTCACCCTTTTTTATTTTTATTTTCTCCAAATCAAGTCACATAAAGATGATGTCAACACTACACTATCCTCAGGATATGTTCAACCTGCATATTTCTTTTAGACTTTACATTTTTTTCTGGGGAAATATAGTTTCAACTACGAGAGCTGGAGAGAGAGGGTACAACATTGCCTCTTCTTGTCCCCAACTGCTATGGCACATACTATGTAGACGTGTTGGCTGCTTTTTAACAGAACAGTCACTTGTCGAAGAAAAACTTGTGTAGTTTGACAGCTTAAAGCTTAGGTAGGAGGTATGAATCATTGCCTGAAAGCTGGGAGACAGTAGGTTGTTATGAATTGCAAGGGGTGAAGTGAGGACAGCAACAGGTTTCTAGACAGAACTGCAGCAATGTCAGAAAGGAAAACTGGGGAAGCTGGGTCAGAGAAGACTGGAGTCAGGGAAAGGAAGGTGCCAAAAATACCTAGTTTTCTAATTTTTAAGGCATTTCACTTCAGCTTTATAGACACATAGGCTCAGGTTATGTCAAAGAAAATTATCTGATAGATAAGGAAGTCATCTACCATGGCCATGGAGATGTTAGGTGATGCAAAAATATGAGAAGAAAGTGACCTGGAATAAGTGCGTCAAAGGATTGCACTATACTGCTTGCTATAGAACACCCACATTAAAGACCTTTATTTTTTAAGAAGTTACAAAGCATCACAAAAATATCAGGAGAAAAGAGAACAGAGAAAAAGGAAAGGGAATGGAAAAGGAGCTTTCCTTTCAGAACGGAAAACATCTTTATACATAACCAGTACACAACGGCCCGACTTCCTTGGTTCTGGTGAATAAATGTCCTTGCTGAAGTTATCCACCAAGGTTAATGAAACATTATGAAAGGAAGTCAAGGAGGAAAAAAATTGTATCCATTCAAGTGTATATGAATTTCACAGTATTTTTGTGCCTGTCACTTCTAATTATCCTCATCAATGCTTATTTTTCAGATAAGACAATGAAGAGCTCACATTGCTTTCTTTCTCCAGCTCTGTTAGCTAAGTTCATCAATAAGAACTTGTTTTCTAGATAAAAATTCCATATGCTAATGCGGAGACTCATATATCATTTTCTATTCTGACAGTAAACTAATTACCTTTATTAGGTCTTTCTAATACTGGTACAAATAAGGCAAATTAAAAAGGAAGTATCAAAATTTATCTAATGTTATATTCAAAGGTTTCCTCTTTCACTGCTATGGATTTTCTGTTTGTCTAGGTGCATTCTGTACAGTGGATCAAATGCTAAGCTTGGGCAAATTGACAAAGCCATAGATTTCTATCCATGGGTTTGTATTAATCAAGGTCCATAGTGTTTTAATATGCCACATATCTTCATGACATTTAGTTTGGGGAAGTACGAGACTGGAAATACTGGAGCAGCTACTAACCTCTGAATAACACCACTACTGATGTAAATTTATGACTCCACAAGGGCCCATCACAACAATAAAACTACTGATTGTTGATGTGTTAATCGAGGATTGGATTACCAAGAGCTTCAGCTGCTTCATGATGGCTCAATTTTAAATAATGAATTAGTTGCCTTCAGCTTCTACAGAGGAAAATATGTTATGTCGGTAGAAGTAAACATTCAGAAAACTTATATTTAGGCATTCTATAAACTTGTGTCTGAAATACTCGTTTCAGGCAACTGTGCCATATATTCTTACAGTTTACTTCTCTGTGTGAGTGCTTTACGGACTGGGGTCAGACACACAAAATTCATTATTTTAGGATTAAAAACACTAGTTTCATGACTGTTGTACCAACATAAGGCAGGGGGATATCTGTATTTAGTTGTGTTTTGTATACCTATATTTTGTTCTGTTACATCTGAATAGAGTGAGGCTTCATTTATTTTAAATTCTTAATGAATCATTTTTATAAACTTGTATTTGGGGAAGGACTTTTTATTCATTGGAATCCCAACCAGTTCCTTAATACTGCCAGTTCAAAACCTACTTTTGACAGGAAAAGCTTTCTCAAAGGAAGAGTGTGCAGCAGCGCAATCAGATTATCGGAGCTTACACTTACTATGTATTCAGTAAACTATAGTAAATAAGAATGTCCTTATCCTACCAGAGTTTCTAAGTGGACATTGTCTTTAGTTAAAATGAGACGATCTATTCTGCATTATTCCAATGAGGACTAATCCCCAGCCTGAGTAAGGCAGAGCCCTAAGATGACTGTTTGTGATATGCCAAGCAAATGCCCCATATACTTCTTGTTCTCCGTGGGTCATCCATCTGATTTTTTACTTCAATTCTCCCACTCTACAAAGGTTTTACTTACATTCTGCTCAGAAAAGGGAGTGTTTTTTAGTGTCTTAAGAAGGCTGTGGGTTCAAATTGTGATTTCATGGGCCTCTCGGAAATGCTGAATCTTTAAAAATAATATTCTTTTCTTACATCCTCTAAGCAGTTTAATACTATCTATAAATGCTTTCAGACAAAAAATGTCATGATCCTTACTCATAGAAATTTAACTCTCATCACTTGCTACAGAACCTTTCATTTTATTACTGATAAGCATATTATTTTGTAATGAAAATATCGTACAGCATTGCAAACATGAGCCCCAATGAAGCAGTGTACTCAGCAAAAGAATCCATCTCAAATCATTGGCTGTATCTGTGCTCTCCTGCTGCATGGCATGTGGCAGCACTCTGTAGGTCACATTCCTCAAATGTTTACATTGCTTAGTTGGAGGCTTTTTCTGGGCCACGCTCTTGGAAAAACATGGCGGAAATGCCAAAAATTCATAACCCTTTCCATGCCCTGCATAGTTCAGGCAAACCACATCACTGCTGTGCCCCAAGTGCTCCAGCACGGATTCCCCAAAGCCATTTACAATGACTGTTCTGAGGCAAAGGAAGATAGCTGAGTCAATCGGTCAGATAAAACTGAATTAAGATACCTGCAACAAAACTAAAGATGGGAGAGAAAGTGTGATTGTCTCAACAAGAGATGGAAGAGGTGAGGATGTGTGGTACTTCAGAGGAACTTGACGCCTTGCATGCAATCAGAAGGGAAGGAGAAGAACAGAGGGGAGCAGGAGAAAGAAGGGAAGAGGGTGGAGGACAAAAACCTCTCCAGAGAAGGTAATGATGATTAAACATTCTATACCTCCATATAACTTAAGACTAACCCCTATTATCATGGATAAACAAATAAGGACCTCATTATTCAGGGCTACAGAATCAACCCTGCCATACCCCTCCTTTCTGCAAACAACCCACATCCTGGGGAGTCACATCTGAGCCATATCAGAATATCACAACAGTGATATTCTCCCACTCCACAGGAAAAATCAGCCTGGCTGTCTCTAACTTGTTGATCACTGTCCATAGGTACATTGCCTGAAAGTTGTCTGTAGTTTAGTCAATAGCTTAAGAGCTGCTAGACCTTCACAGTTTGGTAGCAGGGTGAAATTCCCAAGAGTTTCGTGGGGCTGATCATTTACTACATCCAACAAACAAAGATTTGATCTTTTGGATCCAGTGTCCTCTGGGTTAGGCTAAAGGACTGGAGATAAGGGTGTTTGTTTCTTAGACCAATCTGCTGATTCCATAACCTCAGAGGGTCTTTAGGTGTATCTAACTGAATAGGCTGACTCTCAAAAGTGTCAGTTATTATTTACTCAAGTGAATATCGGCCCATTTTATTTAAGAAAACTTTTTTTTAAATAGAGATCTAGCCCAATATTTATCCAATTGCTAAAGACAAATTTGTCCTAATTTCTGATAAATACTTTTTTCTAACTTTAATTGAAAACTTATTCTGAAAATAAATGATTTGCTAACCCCTTTTACATTCGTAAAAGCTGGAAATACTCCAGCTATCAATAACAAAATTGGTATTTTACCAGTTATTTTATGTAAGGGAATGCCTTTTACTTCATTTTTTACCTAGAAAATACAAATAGAACATATTCTCGTTTGAATTAACCTTTCACTACAGAAAAGTTTGAACTCAGGGAATTGGTGAATTCCTCAGATGACTTAGTAGCCATAATAAAATATAACCTTTCCATTAGTTTTTCTAGATCTCTGACTTGGCAAATAGCAAAATAATCCTTATTCAAATTGTTTAGTAGTGGAATTAAAACAGCAGTGACAAGGCTGGGAAGTTCATACATTGATTTATTTATATTTTTACACATTTACAAAATCCAGGATTTGTTTTAAAGTGATAAAGATATATACCAAACACCAGTGTAGCAGTGTTGAAATTTAAATTAGCAAATTAATATTCACTTGAAATGTATGGTTCAAATGAAATGACCTGAATTTACAAATTCAGAAGGAGTTATTGGAATCAGCAGAGAAACTATTAATGAAAAAATGATTTCTTGTCATTGTAGCTCAGACTAACTCATTTCAGCTTCCAAACTATGCTCAGGTGTTCACAGCCACCTATCTAAAAATCTCTTTACCAGTATGTTAAAAAGCTAGAGTTTAAACTGAGCAAGTTTGCTGTGCACCATTTTTCAATTCCTTTTAAATAAAAAGAAGAAGCTTTTGCCAGTGTTGCCAATCACCTGCTCATTATGATAGCCTTGACAAAATCACCCAGGAGCAGAGATCTCTTGCATTTCCCCTTGCACCAGCAGAGTAGAGGGTATCCATCTCAGACCATGCAGCATGTGTAGTAATCCTAATGAACTTTCTCATTCATTTCAGCAAGGTACTATTTCAAATACTTGATGCCATCATTATTGTTTCAATGAAACAGGCTGAGAAATTAATTCATTTATAGAGACATACGCAACACATGTGGTGTGTCACTCTTGTTGTTGATGAGTTTTGTCTGAGGAAGACTGAACAGTTTTTCATTCAACCTAAGAAGAGCCAAGCATTAATCAACCAGGGACGAAAGTGACTGCAGGGAGCTCAGGAGATACGTTCAAACTCTGTGAGATAGAAGTTAGCCCAAACAGTATGGTGTTGTGTTGAAAGCCTTCACTGTCCCTTACAAGGAGGTTATATCATATACAGAATTTTAGTTGTGGATGGAGCTTGGCAGAATGCTACCTCCTTCCAAGTTAGCTTCTGAAAAAAAGCTGTGTATTAACATGCTGTAGAGGACTTTCTTTGGAAATAATTTCAGCACAGATTTTTGAATTTTGCAACAAGACATTCTTAGCATACTTGACCCTGGCTGAAGAATCTAAACTGGCAAGTTCTCTGCTTCACGTGTAGAATAGAGTCTTAGAGCAGAAATACATGGAACAAAGCAGAAGACAGAACAGGTGAAACAATAGTGTGCCAGCCGGTGAGAAATGTGTATTTCAAATCCCACATCTATTTCAAGAAGACCTCTTGCAGGTAGGATTTCTTTGACTACAGAATATTTGTTAGACCTAATGCCCAATGTTCCAGGCCTAACAGGGTTCATAAAGAAAGACTGGGCTGTGGAATAAGGAAGATAGATTATAGAAGTTACTTTGAAAAACTTGTCCCTGAGTCAGAAGTAGACTCTGCTACTCTTTGCACTCTAGCATCATATTCTACTCTACTTAATGCCAGCTTGCACAAATGGCAATAGGACTAAAATAAGCTATAATAAAATAGAAAGACTAGTGCATCCACTGAATAAAATTTGCGTGGAAAATGGGAAGTTCAAGTGTCCACATCTAGACAAGTCTGTAAATTAGAAAATAAAGTAGGTCTGTGTATTTCAGTGGGTATTTTGAAAGACTCTGTTAAAAAAAATATAGCAGAAGTGTTTCATGGAATAGAGTCACAGCGTCCATCCTTTATTTTGTGATCTACTGGAAATTAGTTGAGGAGTATCCCAGATCCCACAGTTTAGATGTAATCAAGTACAAAGAGAAAGAAGACTCTCAGATTTCAATAGAAATAAGCTGTCTATTTCTGAATTTATTCTAAGGCCTAATTGGAACACCCTGGTTCATAGGATGTGTCCATTAGTGACACCATCTTATGCTCTCTGGATAGGTTAGGGTATGGACCAAAACACAAGGTCTGCTCCTTTTAAGTCTGACTAACGGTTAATACCAGCAGATTTAGTCTTAGAGGCGGAGACAGCAAACGTTACACAGACCTATATAGAAAAGTATGGTAAAATTTATGCAGCCTCTAGTAAGGCTATGCTGGGTGGGACTTCCACAAATACAGAAGAACCAATCTTTAGCAAGTTCATTTCCATGCCACTCCTTTCTCCCCTTATTTTAGTCATACTCTTTGTAGCAAGAGTAGTTTTCTTTTTCTTATCTGCCCCTTCAGGCCTTGGCGCAGATATTCTTCCTCTCCCATGTGTATGGATGTATGAAAACAGGATGGGAAAAGTTTTGAGATGAAGTCCTATTGCCTTCCCTTCCTTGACCTGGAACTGATGAAGAGCCCTTTGCTATCACACACACACCTCCCACTGCTGTACACAAGAAATTAAGCTCATAGACAAAGGAATTATAGAAGGTATAAAAGCTTCTAGGCTATATGTAACTCCAGGTAAGGTTTGCCTTCTACAGTTTGAAGCTATTCTGACTCCAATCAAAAGGAAATGCTCAGTTTTCATTGTGCAAGAGGAAAATGCCCAATTTTCTGCTACCACTTTAATAACAGAATATCAGTAGAATATGTACAATGAAAATCCTGTTCAAACTTTATGTAATAATCTTCATAAAGATACTTAAAAGACAAATGGTTAATATTGTACAATACTAATTATCAGCAATGATGAAGAATGGGTTAAATCCAAGAAAACATAAATATAAAAAAAGCTAAATTATTGTTCCTTAAATAAGGCAGGTTTAGCTGGAATGCTGAGGTTTAAAAAAAAGAAAGTGGTGGAGGCGCCTCCTCCAGCTTACTCTTTGTCAGAATTATTCTAGGCAAATATGATATTCTAGCTTTTTCTTTAGCAGTAGTAAATAAATTAAGTACATGTAGGTGTATATCTCAGATGTACTTACCTATGTATCTCCAGGGACCTGGTGAGATGAAGGGGTTAAATCATGTTTAACCAGAATGTATACTTGGTCTTCTTTAGCTCGCTGGAACTTGTTAGCACTTTGAGGACCAATTCACTAAGAATGAATAATGCCATGAATGACATCAGCTTCCGCCAACATGCAAAAGGTTACTATGGTAATGGAGAAAGTTTTTCACAGTACAAAACAAGCACCATACTTGATATATTAGCCAGCCAAAGAAAGCAGTCACATATAAGGTACAGCATCTTTCTAATGAATAGCCATTTATGCAGCATGCATGTTAGCAATTCTGCTGAGTTCCTCTGAACATCAAACTGTTGGCAGTTACATTGAAAAACTTGGCAGATTTACAAAAGTGTTAACATTTTGTTTTCAGCAGCTTGTTTTTTTTTACTCTTGGAGCTCATATCTTCAGCATATTCACAGAGTCTTTAGCCAATGCCAACTAGGACAGTCTCCGATGTGAGCTTAAATGTACTGTATACGCGCACTAAGAAGGCAGGATGTACAAACCATGCAAGTGACTCAAAATAGACTTTTTTTTTTGGTGGCAGAAGAGCAGATGGGTTCTTTGTTAGGTGGCCTTTTCTTTATTATTTGCTGAGCACCTTTTCCATAAGAGTCTAATCCACAAAACAATGCAGCATCTTTAGAACAATGCAAAGCCCAGAATATCTCAAAACCTTCAGATCATATCAGTGCACTGCACACAAACGAACACACACACATATATGAAGAAATATCCAACATAGATAGATAGATATATTTACTGGATCAAAGCCAACACAAAGCAAACTGCAATAGTATCTTCAAAAAAAAAAAAACCAAATCATTCAAAAGTGAAGCCAGATTTCCTTCTACTTACGCTTCTCAGAAGAAAAACAGTGATTTTTTGTTTTAGATATGGTCCCATCAACTCCTTTCTAATCGGCAAAGCAGTTGTTGCAGGGGATGGTGAGGGAATGGGGGAAAGGGAGGATCTGCAAGCAGCTACAGACCACTCATTCTCAGAGCCTGCTGACAGATAGCTCTGGGTTTGGCTTCTCTGGAGTTTTTTTGTACACCTTGTGCCAAGGGACTTGGATAACTACTGAACTGAACTTCTCCACAGCACTTCTCTGCTCCTTCACTGCGTTTCTCTTGCCAAGAGAGAAGGAACAAATGAAAAGCAAAGGAATATATTTAGAGTGAATGAACCTTCTTGAAGTACAACATCCCCACGTTCCAGAAGTAAGGGGTAATTTATCCTGGACTATGTTTTCTGTGTCACCTATGTAGTACATTTTGGCTGGAGATGCTGCCAGAAATATGTATTTAATATTCTGCCAAAATTAAATTTCACTGCCCAAGTCTTTCTTGGTACGATTGTCCCATCCTTCAGCCTGCCATCATTTTGATAGGCATGAGAGACTGTTCCAACTCCACACTTGCATTTCTCATCAATCTTTCAGGACGGATTTAAAAACTGATTTTAAACATAAAACACCACAGCTTTGATGATTTTTTTCAGTATAAATTATTTTCACCCTAATGTCAGAAACAGCAGAACATTTTTTTTGTTCTGAAATCTGAAACCTGTCAGCTCTGCATTTTCCGCTACAGAATTTTCTAAGGCATATTCTATACTGGATATCTGAGCTGCATATTTTGAGAGAGTATTTTTGGTAGTGTTTTTACAATGTAATTTCTCCTCTGTTTTCTCATCTGTTACAATGTTAGTTGATATGTTGATAGTGAGGGTTTTTTGCTTCAAATGTTGGCAAAATGGTAAACGGGAGGTGGGAAAAAAAAAGCAGAAAAACTTTCCTTTTTGTTTGAAATGCTGTTCCTATTTTTTTTATTTTTTATTTTTTTTACAGTTTTGCTCTATCCTTTCTAAGGTATTTAATGCTTAACTGCCATTCTGTAAATGCAAAGATGCAGCAGTTCCAAGAACAGATACCCAATTTACGACAAACTGTCAACCACAAGAATTTTTAAAAAAAATCATATCGTTTCTTCCTTTGTCTCTTCACAACATCACAGCTTTCGGTGTGTTTCTACCTTCTATCCACCCACTGAGCTTGCATGAATTTCTTAGAGCTGTTGTACTCTCATTACCCCAGTAATAAAAGGAAAGCACTTAACTTGTAGAACCTGTAGTCTAGATGAGCTCCATGCAGAGTTTTATCTTTCTCTACATAAAAGATTGGTATGTAAAAAAAACCAATCAAGTACACTGTGTTGCAATCTGAAAATGGAGGACATTGCAGCACAGCATACTTGTCAGCCTGAGAGAGGATCGTAGACTCACAGGATGGCTGAGGTTAGCAGAGACCTCTGGGTCCATCGGGTCCAAGCCCTGCTCCAGCAGGGACACCCAGAGCAGGGTGCTGGGTCTGTAGGGTCAGCAGGCTAGCAGCCCATTTTCCTCTTTCTTTATTGTATGCTAGAAGGCAAGGGCTAACTATATTGAAGCACTCCAGTAAAAATCAGAGATGATCATTTGGAAAGTACTGTTCCACACAGCTTATACAACTTGCTTGCATTTTGACTGCTATTATTATGTTTGGCCAGTCCTCTTGTGTCTCAGGCAGGGGCAAAACCAAGTTTCTTCTCTGTAGAAAACTATTTAATGCCTCTGTGTTAACACTATCTCCAAATCAGCTGTAGCTTTCCCTGAAGAAAACAGTGCCCTTTAACGTACTGCCACCACATAACATCGCTGAGGGGACCTGACTGGGCCTGTTAAGCTTGTTAGATGATGAACTGAGCACAACCTTTGATCTACAAATTCTTCACGTAGATTTCGGTTTCAGTGGAATCCCTGTTGAGCTGTAAATTGCGTTTTATGGGCAGACACAACAGAATCAAGATTCTAAATTTAATGCTTCCCAAGATCCAGTAGGTTAAGCATAAAGATCTAGGGAATTACAAATGCAGCATCTGGCACTGAAAATGCTTATCAGCCAAACACAGTATTGTGAAATATAAGTTATTTTATCATTTCTCTGTTATTCAGATAATGCTCACAATAATTTTAGTTTCACTCAGTCACTACTGCATTTTTCTATTTTATTTATACCAAAAGAAACAAGACAAAATAATAATTCAAGCTTAAGAAGCATTCAGATGATGAACACAGAGAACTCCTCGCACTCTCCATCATCCTTCCCTGCCATGTTGGTTACTGTCAGTACTATTTGCAATAGCTAGTTTTCTGGCTTAGTGCCTAAAATGCAGTTTTTCTTACCCTAATTCTAAACCTTGTTTTTTTTCAGTCTAATCTAAGTTAGGGTTGCTGCTAAAATGAAGGTGTTTCAGAATTTCATTACATTAGAACTCTTAGAACAATAAATCTTATAAAGAAAGCTGTGTTTTTAAAAAGATAAATTAAAATACTGTCTGATGTAGAAAGTTGTGAGTGTATTACCAAGAGCTGCTTTAACATCTTACAGCATTTAATAAGACAAGTTCAAAACAGCATGACTCCATCTCTACAGTAACAGAATTCAAATGAATGAGCAGAGGAAGTAATAGTACCAAATACCGCATCATTTCGACTTGTTCTCTCATCAGCTTTGCCAACATGAATTATTTATGTTGGCTGAGCAAGTAGAATCAGTCTCATTCACTGCTAAGCACAGGTGACAAAATGTAACAGTGATAATGATGATGATCTCTCATTGCCCTCAGCTATTTTTCTACCCCTTTCAGTCTCAAACACATATTTTTGAGTCTGTTCCTGCTTCATTTCCATAGCATAAGACATTAGAAAAAGTGGCTTAATAGATTTTTTGGGTGCTGGAAATCCTGGGACAGTTTAATTCAGCCAGCTGAGGCCACCACAGTTTTCTCAGCCCTCAGCTCTCTCATAGCTAAATAAACAGGCCTTTAATGATTGGAGAACTTGGTGTTAGGTAGCTTGGACACTGCTCTAAGCTAGCTAGGGAACTTACTATCTTAGGCCTGGAATTTTGGAATGACTTGAAGTTGTCTATTGACTTGGAGCTCTGTTATCATTCGCCTGCAAGCACATGCTTTACGTCTGCTATCCTGCTGCTTATGGCCTCGCCATTGTATTTAAGACCTCAATGTCACAAAGAAATTCACACACTTTCACTTACTCTTGTTATTGTATTTCTGCATCTCATTCCTTCTGCTCACAGTCTCATCTTTCCATCCTAACCCAACAAATGCAACTGCACCTTTGAGCCATACACACAAACACGTACAGACCTCAGGTGTGACTGCCCCACTTTTGAACCCACTTTTCTAGTTAAATCACTTCACAAATGAAATGACATTAGATGAACAAGATGTCATGTAAATGAATATCTGGAGAGAAGGAGAGACAACAGACACTGGCTGTGACATATCACAGTATTTCAGACAGTTTGTGCCTCCAGCAGGAGACAAATCATTGTATATTAGGGCATCAGAGAGCAAAGGAAAGATGAATGGGGGAATAAGTCTCTCCATGTGACCAGCTGTCACAAAACCATGACACCAGTCCTTGTCTTCTAAGTACTGCACAGTAGCTAATGGATGCACAATACACTTTGAGGGACAGCTAGGCAAGGAGCAGAACTTTGAATGAACTCAAGAAAGGAGAAATGAGAGATGCAGAACAGACAGTGAGACATAGGCTGGAGAAGAGCAGTGGTTGGGAAGGAGAATGGGACCTGTCCTTCTCACGAACCATCAGGAAGCAAATCCTGATCTTTCCATTAGATTCACAGAATCATTAAGGTTGGAAAAGATCTCTAAGATCATCTAGTCCAACCATCCACCTACCACCAATGTTGCCCACTAAACCATGTCCCTTAGTACCACATCTACGTGGTTTTTGAACACCTCCAGGGACAGTGACTCCACCACCTCTCTGGGCAGCCTGTGTCAGTGCCTGACCACTCTTTCAGAAGAGAAGGGTTAATGTAGCATTCCCTTTCATAAGATGATTGAGCTTCATTCACAGCATGGCTCACAAGATTTCACAGTCTGACTCCAGAACTTAATTAAGCACATAACAAACCGCTGCCAAATCTATGCCAGTTAGGGTTGCCTGCATTCACATCAGGACGTCTGTGTGTTCCCATCTGGAAGAGTTTCTTACACATTTGCACCCAATCCAGAAGAACCTCTGCAATGAGACTGGACTAAAATCAAAGGTGAATTTTAAAAACAGTATTAAAAACAGTAGTAAGCATTTTCCAAGGGTAGCTTCAGGAGTGTGCGATATACCAGAGGTAAAGGAAAGAAAAGGAGGAGGCCAAACTGAACATCTCCAGAGAGGGGGCAGAAGTGACAGGACAGAACATTTTTTGAGGGTGATGGTTAGTAGCTGGTTTAACATTCAGGACAGTCTGTGGTACAGCATGCAAGAACCTTAAAATGATAGCAGAACATTTTTTGTCTGTTAATATACTACTGAGCACTGCTACTAGGTGCATAGCCACTGTTATGTGCACATAAAAAGGGATATATTTGTCCTGGTAGAACATTAAGGTCTGATTAGACCCTCTGGGGCTACCGCATTCCAAACAGTTAATCAGATCTGTAGTACCCAAATTGGTGAGGAAGGCTACAGACAGTAAAACTGGGAGGTTTTTGGCCTGCAAGGAGGCGGAGGTCAACATGAACTCGGGAGACCTGTTAGCAGGCCACCCATTAACAAGGATTTCACCATTAATTATTTCCTCTCAATACAAGACTGATGCAAGCAATAAAGAGCAGCTAACAGGGTTTAATGAGTTTATTACATAAATGTAGATAAACTATTCGTGCTGTATTTGCATGTATTTAGAATAATTTAAAAAGTTGAACGCATCAGATTTGGAAAAGATAAGGGTAGATAGAAAAAAATAGTTTAAACATACAAAGATGTGACAGAATTAGCATCAGAGATTTAAGACTCTGACATTCCATATTAACACATCTTCATTGTATTAACACTGCTAAAATGAATAGCTATGCTATTTGCAGTGGCTTTAACTAAAAAGAATGATCATGTTAGCTCAGTCCCTGTGAATAATGTATGAGGCTGAATTCAACTTATTCACCTCATCTTGCATTCAGACTAAAAACCTACAAAATAAAGGGCTATATTTAGCATTAAGTAACAATTTCTTGTTTTAACTTCCACATCATTGCTTCTGTGCAGTTAGAGATTGGTTGGAAAATTGCATATAGAGTGGTTTTCCATTTGTTAGAATTTTCAGACTTGATCTCCATGTCAGATAGAGGCCAGTCTAGGATTTTTTCTATTTTTCCCATTTAAATCTTTTAGACTCTCAATGCATTTTTAATAGGCCATAGAAGAATCAATTAAATCTTGTTATTTGGATGCATTACAGGGTTATGCTCTTGTGGGTATCTAGCCAGTGTTAATTAACCAAGGAAGAAAGCATTTTGCACTTTAAAATTGTGTAAAATGCTATGTTCACAAATTAAGGATTTCACACAGCTGAAAATGAAAAGACATTAATGATAGCAGCACACTGGTGAGTTATGACTTCCAGCTGAAGAAAATTATGTGGAAAAGAAGACTTCATTATCAGCTCTATTTAAATCAACCTATTTTCATCATTTTATTCTCTAAAAGAAAATTATACTCCATAATCACTTTGAACACCTTAACAAACCGGGTCAGTAATGACCTTGAAGGAATAAAATCATCCCCTCTCCTGTAGCAGGTAGATAGGTTCCTAAGGAAAATACCATGAGGCTCTGAGGAATCTTCCTAGTTCTGTTGTTTACAAAATTAACTACTGCCTCTGTTCAGAATGGGCTTACAAAGCAACTATCCAAAAGGAAAGAACCGTAGAATCATTTGAGATGGAAGGGACCCTTAAAGGCCATCTAGTCCAACCCTCCTGCAATGAACAGGGACACCTACAGCTAGATCACATTGCTCAGAGCCGCGACCAGCCTGACCTTGAACACCTCCAGCGATGGGGCATTCACCACCTCTCTGAGCAACTCATGCCAGTGCCTCATCCCCCTTACTGTAAAAAACTTATATCCATCTAAAATCTCCCCTCTTTTAGTCTGGCACCATTTCCCGTTGTCCTATCACAACAGATCCTGCTAAAGTTTGAAGGTGGTCAGTACCAGAATAGAGGACAACAAGGTCATTTCATCCCTTTGCTCTTCACTATTTTCCCAGACAGCATTAAAGGGAGACAACAACAGAGTCCTGCAATCAGACAGCTTGGAGAAGATAGGGCTGACTGGAATAGCTGATAGTCACCTGTGTCTGCAAAGGTATTGGACAGTGGTAAAAGAACAGAAAGACATCCTCATAGCAACCCAGGAGGCACGGGGGCAGCCAGACAGCAATAAGCAGGGAGAATGGAGCTGGATGACAGAACAGACCTAAAGGCGGAGAATCAGTGGCAATGTAGACAGGTGTCAGCCCAGCAGAATCACAGCAGGACATCCTCACCCTCTCTGCTTTTCTACTGCTGAGGAACAGCAACTCCTGACTCATCTCTCCTGGAGAGGAATGAGAGGCTTACATGGTTTTCTGACTTTGTTTGCTCATTAACACTTTATGCAATTAATTACTTGCAGATTACTTTAGACAGGCTCCATTGTATCAAAAATCAGTTCATTCAAGGCGATGCTTAAGGCAGCAAATAGCTGTTAGAAGTGGAGTTTAGATCAGAAAACACTCAACAAATCTTGTTTTGCCTTTAAATTTATGTTTGAATTCAGTCCTCAGCAACCCTTGTTTCTCAGTGTAGCCTTTGAGAAAAGATCCTTTTGGGCAGAGCAGTATCGTGAAACAGCTCCCCTCTGCGCTAATATGACAGGTTTCTCCTTGTCCTGCAATTACCAAAGAACAACAGTATCTTCCTGGAACAACTGATGTTCATTAAGGGATCCTATCATTCATCGAGCACAAGCAGTTGGCTAAGGCAAGCCCTGTCTGAGGGAACAAATACATCCTCTGTATTCCTAAGGAGTCAAGGCACATGTTGTCACGTCTCAGTAAGGAGCTGGATAAATATTGTAAAATATTTTTTCAGTAGAGCAGATGTTCAGACTACACTGACACCTAGTAACAAACTCAGACCCCCTGAGGCAAGAATCTTTATTTACAGCGGAATTTAATTATTTCTGAAAGTGCAAGCAACGTGCTACCTGAGGCAAGGGATAATATTTCTTTACATTTGTTAAAAGCGCTAAACCAAAATCACATAGAGGCCCATCCTTCCCTCATATTTAGCTTCATTTTCCGAAAAACAGAAAATGGCAGCAAGTAGTTAACATCATTTATTTCATGAATAATAAGCTGATTTAGCACAGAAAAATATAAATTGCAAGCATTTTAAAAGTTTTTTTTTTTAAAGCTATCACTCTCATCTAGATCATCTCTGATAGTATTTTGTTTTGATTAGCACATAGACTTTCATCTGAAAAGAGCCTCCAAAATAGGCTGAGATAAGGCATTTAACTAAATGGCAGGTGTCTTGCTCTTTATTGGGGAACAACACAAAACAGCTCCAGGACAACTCCCAGGACTTTCCCTGATGATAATTTCCAAAGAACAATTACAGGATTGTTATGATCTTCATTGCAGCCTGCTATCTTTCAAGCACTGTTCACTGGAAAAAAGAATCCTTGAATCACTTTGAAATATTACTGGCATGAAACCACTTGGGTGGAGAAGGTGTTAAGCCTAACATCCCAAAGTTTTTATCAACTCTGAGCACTGAGCCTACACGCTGCTGTTGAGTCAAATTTTTGTGGCTTTCTTCTCCTAGCACAGAGATAACCTATGGATTGTAAGACTCTCTGTAAAATAGTGGTTTTCGTAAGAGTGATAGGGAGCGTGGGCATTAGTACACCATAAATACAGGATAATTCTTAGTGAGGTCAACTTACCAGAAAAAGCAGCAGAAAATGTGCATGAATTCGTGATCCTGAAAGTAATGAGGTGACAATCTGTAGGAGAATGTAACCTAAACCCCAGTCTAGAGAGCCAATACAGTAGATGCAACATTGTTTAAAAAAAAATGTGTAGGGGTTGCAAAGTTAATAAAGCCAAGTGAAGAATAAAGGATATGAAAAATGAAGTTTAAAGACATCAGTTCCCCATTAAAAGATTAAGGGCAGATTAAGCCAGCTCGTACACTGAACATTAATTTATTTTACTGGAAACTCTGCCCTTGCTTCCTATACTTTGCACACTGATCTGTTCATCCTAACAGGGAACTACCCACCACTACTACTCCAGCTAAGATCTTCTGGATTTTTACTTTTATTTATGTGTAGCAGGAAAAAAAATGCAAATTCACATCTTCCCAGTGACTAAGTGCACTATTTATACCTCCTTAATCTTACAGAGAAATTCCTGCAAGAGTTCAAATACAAGGCAGAAGCTGCCTTCATAGAAGATCTCGCCAGAAGCTGTATTAATATGCATTTTGGCACATTAGTTTCTACATTAAGAGCATTTACGCCATTCAAACAATCTCACTAGCATCAAGCCTTTGGCTGTCAAAGAAAAAGATCCTGCAGAAGGCAGATAAGCCCCACCAAGGCCCTTATTTGTAAACACAGTACAGCTGCCAAGTGCCTCCGAATACTCTTAGGTTACCTGGTCACGTAGCTGGGAGCAGAATGTAGAACAGACTTTGTCAGCTTGCAAACAGAATGCATGTCTCCCAGTCTGCAACAAATCTTGCAAATAGTATAAATGGATAAAGATAAGGTGCTATTCAAATCCTGCGGATTTCACATAACATGTTTACTGTTTTACAGCTATAAAAATCAAAATGTTGTTGAGGGCAACATTTTCTTTCCTACCTTCTCCACCCACTTATCTTTCATTTTGGACTATATATATTATTAATCAGGATTTTTTTTTTAATAAATTGAACAAATCCAAACATTTACAACCTCGGATATTGGTCAAACTCATTCTTGCAATTCACAATTTTTTCTAACTCAAAAATACAGAATTCAGGCAGCCAAGGAAGAAACAAATATATATATTAATGTATAATAAATATATATAATAAATATATTTATCACTATTGCCCTGTATAAAGGACAGAATACTGAGGAAAAGAGGACTAAAGCTAAGCATTTTCTGGATGTCAGAAAGGCAACATATCTTGGTAACATAAATCTATGTATTTTTCTCTTTAAAAGTGTATATATTAGGATGAGGTATGTGCTGATGATCAGGACATGTGAGCGAAAGGAGTGACAGAGCTCATGATAACTGCAGGAGAGAAGAACATCACCCTGGCTTTTCTATTCATTGCTCTACCTCTGACTAGCCTGATAGCTTTTAATATCACATCCTCTATACTCCAGCTTATTTTCTTTATCAGGAGTACAAATTCTGCTCTGTTAAACACATTTGTTGAAAGCATCTCATTTTCAGCGACTTCTTTCTCCCAAGTGTGACAGTAAATTTCACATCTTCAGTGAGTGTGATCATGCTTTCACACTAAGCCTTCACAAACTGCCCTCAGCGTGAGCCATTCTGCTCCAATTCTCTCAAGCTACCTCTCCAGGCACATTTTACTTTCTACAACAGTGCACCGTGTCATCCTGAAAGCTGTGCAACGAGTTTGTGGGAGGGACGGGCCCAGTGAAGAACCATATGGCATAACGTCCCATTCCTTCAGGATGGTTTTAAGCTCTGGCCCAGAAAAGATAAGTGGTGAAATAAACGTAAGCATTATTTTTGACACAGTTTCATGTTCCTACAGAGTACAGCAAATTGTATAAACATTGTGTAGCAAGGAAGATTTGTAACCTGTATATGTGGTTTGTGTGGTAGGTTCATCCTAGCCAATACCCGCTCAGAGACTCACTCCTCCCCTTCTCCTGCAGAATACAAAGGAGACAGAAGCAATGCAGCAGCCATAATAGTGACCATTTAATTGGGAAAGTAAAAGCTGTATGTGTAAGCCACAAATAATAAAGAATGAATTCACTATTTTCCATTGGCTGGCAAATGTCCAACCAATTCCTAGAAAGTAGGGCCTCAAGCACAAGTAGTGCTTCCCGCGCTCCATGCCCCCTCAGAACAGTGGATAGCTTGGTTGAGGTCCCTCAGGATAGGAAAAGCCATGTGTTGGATTGTTGGGTGTCAAGACTGGCTTTAGCTGGGTCCCTGCCTCAAGCTTAGAGTTCACCAACACAGAGACTCTTCTTCCCCTGCTCCTATGATGGTGCTGACAGAGACTTGATAGTCACAGGTCAAGTCCCAAAAACAGTGCTAGGAGCTGCTGGGTCTCATTGGGGTTGGGAAGGCATATTTTGTGTCAAGGGACACACCAGTTCAATGAGATGACATGCCATAAGGTTTTACCTTCAACCCCAATGGTCAAAACTGTCTCCCACTCAATTTCCAAAAGGCCAGTACACTGCATGTGGGGAAGTGGTTGGGAGGGGACATTGCCTTGACAGAGAACTCCGACTGACCAAAGTGATGCTGTGTGGCATCTGCTCAGCAGGAAAAGCTCAGGGAAAAGAGAAAGAAGAGGAGATGTTCATGGTTATGGCATGGAAGGAATGAAAGAAGGTAGTTTCATAATGAAGATGAATCAGCAACAGACTAGCACACTAAAGCATGCATTTCTCTGTTTAGGCCATAGGATTTTATTACATACCTTTTGCGTTCTTGACAGCTTTTAGGTCAGTGAAAAGTCCCTTTGATAAGTTTCATTAAAGCATCACCACAGGAGTATGAAAGGTTATGTTCTGCCATCAGAATGACAAATGTCTCTTCTCCCTCCTTAACCTTTGAATCAATCTGCGCAGCGCAAAATAAGCATGTCAGCTTTGTGCCTGTAAGCACTTCTTATCTTGCTGCTGTTTGTAGCTGGTGAAAGTCATGGCAGCTACCACATCTAATTTGGAAACCAATTCCAAAAGCTAATCTGTATCTTCTCTGCAAGAAAATATTTCTAACAGGTTGAAATCATTAAAATGTGTTTCTTAAAAGATAGATATTTCAGTTTCCTTCAACAAACTCATTTTCTGGTTCTTAACAATCTTCTTGGGTGAATGTGTGCTGGGAACAAGAAAATCAATATCCTTCTTGAATATTTTGAATGTTCTTAATTTTGATTTTAGTCAATTAATACATAAGGAGAAAATTAATGGAATTAAATACTTATTTCTAGGACAAATTAGAACAACTAAAGTGGCACGCAAGTCACCATGAGAAGATTTTAACACATAACCTCTGATAGCATGCTTCAGGCACCTTTGCAATACTCAAATTACTTTCCTTTTTTCCCCCCACCTGTTTTCTTTTTCATTTAACTAAAATCTCTTATGAGTAATCTTTACAGGGGTGGGGGGGGAACTCTTAATTCCCTTTCAGCAGGAGGCAAGGTCGAAGAGGTGTTCATGGGCCCTCACCATCTACCAGTGAAAGCCAGGATCTTGGGTTCATCTGTTCAGACACAAGTGAGCTGAGTAGAACTATTGGTGGACTACACAGAAAACGAGATCAGGAAACTTCACTGAAACACTCTAGCTTAGTGACTTGGCTCATGCCCCACGGAATATCTGCTGCTGGTTCCTAGCCCCATCCTTACCACCCTGCTGTTGCAGTCAGCACACCGGCTGCTGATTTTGCTGGTGTTGCAGCCTCCTGCTTTTTGCAGTTACAGCATCTCTAGTGCTCAGGAAGAAGTCGGAAGACTATCACAAGCCTGCAAACATTTGGGGCCTGGTTCCCTATTACCTTTGCCCGGTATCTCATGTGGAGTAGAAATCATTAAAATCACAAAAGCAGAACGAGTGTAAAGCCAGAATATATTGTTGTGAACGACTTGAACTAAAAACTGATCTTTCAGTTACACACGGAAACTCGCATTTCAAAAAGGAAAGGTGGCTCATCAGCAAAATCTCCTCATTAAAATAACTTTTAAACACTTGTAATCACAACATCTCATGAAAATCAAAACTGAATCCAATAAAGGAGTTTGTTGGGGTTTTTAAACATGAAATAATTAAATTGCTCTGAAGTAATTCAGATTGTATTATGTTCCGTAATCACCAGCAGGAAAGAACAAACCACAGACACTGAGTTATGGTCTGGAGGAGTTGGCAGGTCTTGTGGAGGAGAGCTAATATGGGGTGACACAAAGTCCTCTCCAGACTCTGCAATGGAAGTTTGTCACAACTCATCCAACATAGATCTCTTGGCATATCATCCTCTCTCACCCTTTAGATTTTTATCTGCTAATTTATTCCTTTAAAATGTCACCTGTTCATTCATGGAAACAGCAGGCACATGATCTATATTAATGATATTAATTAAATGGTTGTAGCATAAATAGGGAGAAACAAGTATTGCAAATATTTTTTCTACTTTTCTTTGGTAGGATTCAGTTTGACAGAGGGCAGATGGTGCTGGAAATGAGTGAAATATAATTTCCTTGTTATGTAGAATGAGATGAAGGGTAATAGACAGCCACAGATCTATGTCTTTCTTTTCACTGAAAGCACTCGTAAAACATTAAAATTTTCAATTTGCTGAAATATCAGCATTTTCTTAAAAGCATCTGTCATTTCAAAAGATATCTGGGGACTTCTCTGGTAGAGTCGCCAACTAATTCATTGTAACACATGGCTTTGTGTGTCACCTCAGTGCTCTCTCTGGGATTTCCTCTCTGATTACACCTTAGTTTCCTGCAGGGAAGAAAGACTTCCTGAGCTGTAGCCATAGGATTCTCATAGTTTTGAGATAATTGATTGGTTTTCACACAACATCTAACTATAAGAAATACAGAAGTATTTCTATTACAATTGATATTTTCAAATAGAAAAAAATCAGTGGTGCTCTATCTAGAGAAAAGTGTGCTTAAACACTGACACAAAATTCTAGATAAAGCCTTCCCATTGCTGTGTGATTTTTACTGAAAGCATTTTGTTCAACATAGCTGGGATTCACTTAAAATTTAAAAAAATAGGAAAAGGTTCCTCATAACATAAATTAACTAATTTTTGCATGCAAAACTCACTTTGTTCTTGGGTTTAAATAGGAGGACCTGTTAACCTGCTTCTCAGCAGTACAGAAAATTAATCCACCCGATTTAAATAAGGCAGTAGTAAATGAAAGGCTTTCCTGTAGATTCATCACCCTCCCACATCCCTTCAGCAGACAAACAGATACTTACATATAAATAGCAGAATGTGGAGGATGCTAATGCTGCCTGAGACCAGAATGCATTTAGAAACCTATTAACTACCAATCTATTTTTCTGTATTTAGTGAAAGCTGCTTAATCTTTTCCTTAAGTTTCAAATGAACAAACGACAGCATGAGCTTTGAGACAGTGTGGATTCCTTTTGCACCTCTTGACCAAATAAAAATATAGGTATTTAACAAGGAAAAAAAAGAAACAGGAAAAGATAGAGGTAAAGGGAAATACTTGAAAAGGGACTTGCAACCTACAACGGCAGTGAGAATGCTCTTGATAATGACCCATAGCACTACAACAACACTTAATCATACAGGTTGGAAACAACCTCTAAAGTCATCTAGTCCAACTGTCAGCTCATCACCCCCTCGCCCACTAACCATGTCCCTCAGTGTCACATCCACACATTTCCTGAACAGCTGTGCGGAGAGTCCTGAGAGAACAGGGACTGGGAAATCTGGCACAGCACTCTACCTACAGAAGAGAATGACAAAGCTGCTTTTAACTACACTGGAGCCAGGCTGTTGTCCTGGTGTCTTCCAGCACAGCTCTACTATAAGTCTCCCATGAGGCTGCAATTAATTTTTTTTTTTTTATCTGTGCCTGTTCTTTTATTTGTTGGAAATTTTTGACCAAGAAAAATAATTTGTGGAAGAGCATTTATTTTTACCCAGTCTTCAATCATTATCTAGCTATCTAGATCTCAACAGGCGTCTCATCTGGTCATGCTAAACAAATGGAGTCCTTCCTGCTGAGTTTTATTAATTTCCAGTGAAACAAAAGTAATGATACTTGCCTGCCTTTGTAATGCAATTTCAGATCTGCAAATGGAAGTTTAACATCAAAAGCTAGATAAAAGTTAAATATTCTGGCAACAAAAATCAATTAAGTATAAATGCGTGCAAGTCACATTACAAAATACAATTAAAGCATTTGCTATAATTAATTTACACGTATATTTAGATTCACTTTATAGATGTTTTGGCATATAAAGATTTTTCCACACCTAGCATTCACACAATAATTCACACAAACAATATAACTGATCAACAGTTTTAAACTGAAGAAGGAGAGATTTAGATTAGATGTTGGGAAGAAGCTCTTTACTCAGAGGGTGGTGAGGCGCTGGTACAGGCTGCCCAGAGAAGCTGTGGTGCCCCATCCCTGCAGGCATTCAAACCCAGGCTGGACGGGGCCCTGGGCATCCTGATCAGGCAGGCATTCAGGAGAGCTATCTTCAAGTCATGGGTGGCAACACTGGTGCCTATCAAGGATATGGACACAGAGCTGTAGATATATGAGGTGGATGCCACTGTGCTGGGCCTGTCTGACCGTGTTCTGAAGAAATGCATCACTGCTGCAGTGCAGCTCTGCGGCCACCTCATGCTGCTGCTAACAACAGCCTCTGTCTACTCACAGCTCAGGAAGGTGTCCAAGTCACCTTGCTACACCACAAACTATCTCAGCAGAGATGATGCACCCTTTTAGGGGAAATGGCCTACTCCTCTTCAAAAGTGAACTTGTACACTGAATACACACTAAGGCTACAGAGTACCTGCATACCAATACCTGGAGACTCTGTAATTACATGCAACAACTTTGAGTAGATGGCATGCCATTGAAGAATTAGAAGATAGAATACCTTCATGAGGGTTTTCATAGGCACTGACATCTAAAACTCTTTGCAAGAGTTAGGTCACAGGAAAAAAAGTGCTTTTAAATACCTATAGGAGTGACAGAAAAATGAAAAATAGTGTCAATGGTTTACAGGAGTTTGGCCCAGTTCTGTGACGAATAGGGCAGAGGACCCACAGACCCATGCCCCAGGAAAGGGAAAAGGGAAAAAGGGTAGGGAGATGGGCCTAAAAACAAAACAGTGGCAACAATCTGAGGAGAAACAAACTAATTTACTAAATAAGATACCCGAATGCAAAATAACACACTATAATACAATATAGTTACAATTTAAGCTGATAAATCCAATACATTGAGAGAGAATGTCCAAAAATCAAGGTAGGCCTTACTCTAATACCAACAATAAGACAGCTGGGGAGCAAGATGCTGCCAGGACAAGAGACAGGTGGAAAGAGAGCAAGGTCTTGTGATCTGCGAGTTTTTATCTTTCCCTCTGACCGGAAACAGTAACAGAGGAGCAAATTCCCCTGGAGAATGTAGTAGTCTCTCTCTTCTGAGAACCAGGTACATACACTACATGATGTTGTGATGTGGAATACCAATAACCGAAAGTCATAAAACCATGACAAATAGATTGCCACACTGACATTTGTCAGTTGGCTCAAACACCTGAAACTCAGTCTTTCACTAGCTGACCATATCATACTTTATATTTTCCTTCTCTGCTTCCTACTCCCACCATTTTCTTTGTTTTCAACAGCTTCTGAAGTTCAGTGCTTGACACACTCCTTTCATGCTATTTCCTGAAAAGCTCACTTTGACTTTAGGATCTTTAACTATAAGTCTTTATTATCAATAATATTAAAAAAAAAATCAGTGACTTGAAGCTTTACTTCAAAGATCGTTCTGTCACACACCAAGTAATCACCTTTGATTTCCCACATATTTTCTACACAGAGATTCTTTAACATCTAAGAAAGCAAAAGATTATACGACTTCCACTCTGCACGGCTAGTAATAACCCAGTAACTTGCTGCCTGTCTTCAACCAATGTGTTTGACATATCCGTACTTTTTTTGTCAAATCTGATTAAATTGGCCAACAGGTTAAAAATAAATACAAAGTGCACAGCTGTAAAAACCTCGCTTCCTTTAATGATTATACCTAACAAACTCCTCTAGCAGAACGACATTTTGTATTTGTTCTTGATTTCCAATGACAATTAAATCTTAGTTGCACAGATCAATTCTTATTTTTCTCTCCCATGCATACATGAGATTTCCACTCTGCATACACTGTGATTTTTTAAAAGAACTTTCCCATAAATCCACATCAATACAGTAACTCAATAAAAGTAGACAGATGATTCCCCCTTCAGGCAAAACAAATGCCTGAAGTTTCAGTCTTCCATAAATGCACACATCAAATCAATCCAGGAAAGTGGATTGCAGTAGATAAAACAGCACCATTACAAACTAATTTAGGAACTATGCAGTTTCTAGCAAATTATGTTCAGCATTTCAAATTCAATATTGTGTGTGATACAATACTTCAGACATAATGTGCATTGAATTGAAGATACCTGGGGCTCATTTTTCCTGGCAGATTTGCTGAGTCCTTACCAGCTTCATGAAGAAGAACATAAGTGAACACAGTAACATGATAATACGATCCAATTTAAAATCTAAACATTGCTTTTGTTTCCTCTATGGAACTTGCTTTGTATTTGTCAACACAAATCATATGCCATGGAGCATATGGCAGCACTAGTCTTTTTCCACATGTATATTTAAAAATGAGGAGCAAGTACCCAGTCAAGAATGTACCTTAAAAAAAATTATAATTCTCACAATGTAAACAGGGTCTTTTTTTTTTTTCCTTTTTGTGAGAGGCCAAGAATCTAATTTGTTAAGCCTGCTCTTGTCATATTAGTGTTAAATCCCAGTGTGACACTCCTGGAAAGTGTCAAGGAGAAAGTGGTTGAGAGCTTGACTCACAACATTAATGCTTACTTTGCCCTCAAAAAAGCCGAAGTCCTGCATACATTTCATTCCCACGCTTTAGACAAAGCGTGACTGATTATTTTGCTGGTCAAAATCCATCACTCTGCTGGATTTTATCTTTGTTGATCGAGTGCCACATGGTCTTCTTGTACTATATGGTGTGGAAGGGTTACACGACAAGCTCTGTAAGTGGAACTGGGGAAGGACAGCAGAGATGAAGAGAACTCGTTTAACACAGTATTCTATTTCCATCCGCACTGCCTTCTTAATGAAACCATGTATTTGGAGAAATATGTAGTTGGTGGAAATGCACATCATTGTTAGACGGCAAGCCAAAGCAAATGCTGTATTGCAGCCGTTCTTGAATGGAAGTTTTAAAGGTATATTATTAATTGGTACATACTTCTTCCATAGCATGTTGCTGTAACTACACATTTTAGGAGCTACTTCTTTCCCAGATCTCATATAGAAAGCCTTCCTGTATAGTCTGGCATCACAGATGATACTGAAACTTTGCCATGGATTTATTCTCAGCCTATATTTCTCTCAATGCTTCTGCAATATTTGCATCAATGTGAACTTGTTCTATATTGTGGGTGTGTCATAATGTCAATGTCTTATACGGGTGTGCAGAAGATGGTGAGGCTCTGGAGACTCATCTTAACATGAATTAATTGAAGATTTTTTTCAGTTCACTGGTCAGCTATGAGGCTAAGATCAAAATCTTTGTCTAATCTCAAATTTACAGGTCTGTCCTGGCAGAGCCTTGCAGCTCTACATGGCTCAGCTAAAGCTATCCACACAGCTTTCTCCTATCTCTCCTATGAAGATGTTGGGTCAGATTTCTATTTGTTATTGAATGGGGACCCTTTTTCTACCTAGGCAGGCTTACCTATCACTAACAATTGTCTATCCCACCAATAACAAAATTGATCTTGGTCAAGTTTTTCAGGTTACACTGTGGGTGGCCTGAAAAAGCCCTCAGGCCCACAGGAAAATGCCCTTTTAGATACCAGGACCACATTCAACTTGCCAGAACACCCAGATCCTTTTACATGGAGCTTCTTCTCATCCCCTGTCTGTTCATAGATCCAGGACTGCTCTGTACTGGGTGGAGATACTTAACTCAGTAGAGAACTACTTAGCCACTGCTTTAAGCGTACAACTTAGATGGTATTTTGAGCAGGAGAAGGAAAGCGTTTCCAGTTTTTCCTTACTAGAAGTAAGCCATCAAGTCAGCAGGACTCACAGGCACCCAGACATTCTTATACTCACTGCTCTTGTTTGTATGCCAGACATAAAAATGTTAATTTTTTCTTACACACGCTTCCTCTGTGCCCACATTCCTCAGCCCTGTAGTCACATTTTCCTAGGAGTTATAACTATCCTATCTTTCCAACACATGCACACACCAAATCATCACATTAAGCATTTTTCAGGAGTCCCCAGCTGTGGCCACTGAATTATGCCATCTTTGTGCTTACATCATCTAATTTACCACAGGACCACTCAGACCTGGTGCTGTATATTCCCTTCCATTCAGCAGTCACTGACTCCACGAGCCACTGCAACACAGCTGTCTCAGAAAGAAGAACAGCACCTTCTCTTCAGTATGTGGCATTTCTCACTACAGACATGGTCAGAAAGAGAAAACCACCAGATCCCACTAAAACTGCAGGGGCACTACTCATAATGTAACAATCACAGCAAAAATACTACTGAGGCACAGAGCTGACACACACACTTTTGCAAAGAACACCTTCAGTTCAGAACTCACCCCTAGCACTCAGTGTGTAGAAATACAGCATAACACTGTGTTCTCCAAAAACACTGTAATGCAAAGCTTGCTCTAAGTGGGAGAAACAAAATAAACTCATTTGAGACAATGAGAAGAGCAGAAGGACAACATACCATCTCAGAGTTCTTTAAAGTCTCCTACCTTAATTTTAACTGTCCCACCAGATAACCCTTTCTGAAGGACAACCACTGTGGCCTCAAAATAAGCACTTGTGTGTAGGGACTCGGGGGAAGTTTATGGGAGAGAAACAGATTGCTCTCTCGAGCTCTTCTACATAAAATGGCTGCAGAATCCCTCAATGTCTCTTGAAAACACTTTAATCAGAAAAACACTTTGGATGACTGAGCAGCACAAGGAGAAGGAAAGTAAGCTTTATTCCCAACCCGATGTCTGGGAAACTTTTTGTATGGGAGCAGCATGGGAATCACTCTCCTTCTTGTGCTGTACACCAAATTCATTGCTCAGACCACACAAGAAGCACTCAGTGAACCAGAAGCATCCAACATCTTGCAGTCCCTTGTGAGAATGGGCTGGAACCCCCAGGCAACTTCAGTACACAGAATTTGTGCGTGTGGGCACTTGTGAAAGTCATTTCCTATGGGGTTGACTGAAGAGGTGGCCTTTAGGACATATTGGCATTTAAAAAAGAGCTGATATTCACATAAAAAGGTAATGCTGAACTACCCACACACTGGTGTTAACCACATCTTCTCAGCCTCCAATATGATGGCACTATAAAAAAATGCTTTAGCGACAAATTTCTGGCAGCTAGAAGCCAGCATGAAAAGGTTACTTTTTTTTCCCCTCCTCTCTTTCTTAAGGGAAGTTGGAACATTTTAATAGAAAAATATAGCATTGGTTTTATCAGGTTTTTTTTTTTTCAGAAAGCTATTTATTAACCAGCTCATCAGTAAATAACCTCTGCTTCTAATGGAGATCTCCCTTACGGTTTCTTGCCCACAGTTCTCTAAACTAAACAAATTCACCTGTAAGTCACCTCTTGCAAGGATGCAATTCTCTGCTACTGTAAAACACAACAGAGCTGCTGTCCCATCATTTTTTCAGTGAAGCACTGGATATCCTATGCTACTCTGCTTTTATAAGACAGGCTCCCTGCTTAGGACAAAAATCAAACAGTTGGCTAAGCAAAGAAAAGGGCTGGAAATGAGTATTTCCAGGTATTAATAACTTTGACTATTTTATGAAATCAGAACAGGATCAGAGTCCTGGATGTGGCACTTAGTAACATGATTTAGCTGTTGACTTCTAGGGTTATGCAATTGGTTGGACATGGAAAGCTTGAAGGTCTTTTCCAACTGTAAAGAATGGAAACAGTTGATATAGTTGCCTTTAAGCAGTTTCAGATCACCCAAGAAAGGTAGTAGTCACAATTCAGTAATAAAGAAGGAATAGCTCACCCCTTTCCAAGGATAAGGACTTGCCAAAAACTCCCACAGGAGGCAACCTCCAAGTAAAGACACTTTCCTTTTGGCTGCCAGCTCTTAAATGAAGTTAGAGACCAGGGTCCACCCCTTCTGGTCACACAGGTGAATTGCTAGCACCTGTGCTCCCAGGGCTGGCCGTGCCCTTTCATCAGGTGCTCAATCACTGATTCAGGCCATGACCTAATGGTTCCCATACACCAACTTATAAGATTCTATGATTTTATGATTTTTCATTTAATAACAAAACACTTCATAGATGGAGAAATGGAGGAATAGGGCAAACTTTCCTTCTCACTCTGAATAGCTCAAATCACCACTGAAGGGTCAGGAACTTCACTCTATCAAAATGCAACACCTGCTCTAGTCCTGTGTCTGATGCTGCTTAAATTATGCGTCTGTGCTGCAGGGCAGTCAATAGAGCCAATGCACTGGGGAGAAGATTAGAGATTTCTGGGGTAGCATGGTTCTCATTTAAACATCAGATGCCTTGCACACTACCAGGAGAAAAGCCGGGTCATACAGCTGTTTTACCTTGGTCGTTTGTCTGTTGTTTTAACTGAGTCTTTGCGTGACAGGATTGTAAGAAATATACTCTATCAACTCAGCTTGACCTTAAATCTTGCAATTCTCAAGGTACAATAGGTGTGTTAAGGTTAGAAAGACAGACCAAAATAATTCTTCTTGGTTTTGACTTTTCAAGTGAAATGTCAAATAAAGCATTTGCAAAAGGACTGCCCAGAATTAGGGTTGCAAGCTCTTGAGAGACATTCATAGAGTAGGGTAAATGTTATTTAGTTTGATTCCTTTTCTCCCTCTATTTTATCCGTTTACATCAGATGTTTCTCAAGCTAATTCATTATTTAAGGTGGTACAAAAGAATTTCACTAGGAATACATACAAATAAGTATGAATTGTAACCTTTGACCAGGCCATTCTCTAGAGTTAGCGTTAGGTAAGTGTTGTGCAAGACAGAATACAAAGAGAGCTAGAGGTTATGGGGCTGTGAACGGGCTACTCAGGGAAGGGGAAGTCTGCTGAAAGCTTTCGATTTTGGTCAGTTTTTGGTGGGGGCCAGAGATGGGGCTATATCTTGGACCTGGCTACTCTCAAGATAGAGAGTTAGGGTTAAGATTTGGTAAGATGGAAAGGGAAGATACCTAGTCGTTATGGGGCTATGGACAAGCTGCTAAGGAATGGTGAAGTCCATAGCTCCATTTTTATTCCTAACCATGCAATTACAAGTTTGGAAGTACTTTGTATTCTGACTTTGATTTAAATATCAAAATTTTTAAGGAGAACCACTGCAGGCATTTGCCATCTTCCCAGCCTCTGTGACTCTGTCTGACTAATGGTGCTGCATTAGAAATTAGAAATGACTCCCCTTCAAATAGTGTATAAGTTCCTGTGCACTTTCCTCTACAAATGTTTGGGCTCACAGCATACTCCATTGTTTCTGTGGAGTTAGGCAACTCTAGCATTAAATTGCTTCTATAGAGTAATTATTTACAATGGATCAGTTCGGAAAAGAAGAGCTATTCTCAGGGATACAAATTAAGTATGATCAGATATTAGCCTCTACTTACTACGTATCCATCTCAAAACAGCTACTATGAGAACTGGGCAATGAGGTGCAACTCTACTTTGCTTAAGATTTCAAGTTTGCAAAGTATTTGTGTCTACATGAGTCTCCAGGAAGTAAATTAAGAATGAAGATTCAAAAATGTGCTGAAATTTGAGTCCTTGAGGCAATCCACCCATTATAACATCCACTAGTCCTTATTGGGCTGCCTGAAGATGGGGCTGTCTTCAGAGAAAGCGTATTTGTGCTCTTACCAACACTTTGAAAAAAGGACCGTATTTCCATAGATTAAACTGCTTCCTATGAGTTGGTATTTTCTGTGTGGAGAAGTTCACAGTTTGAGCATTGTGTTACTCAGCCACTGGCACCTCCTGCCTTCAGAGAAGCGGGTTACTTCAGCAGGCAAACGAGTTCATAGAAAGGATCACATACATTGGCAGGGAAACTCCAGCTTCTCCTGGTGCTATCCCATCATGGCAAGAAAGCATGAAGACAGAGCTGAGGGAGTCATGAGTTAGGGTTGGCAATTTTTGTGCATCACAACCTTCAAAGGCTAGGGGAAGAATCACAAGGAAACATCTGTATTTTGGGGGACATGGTGGATTTCAGTACCTATATTGCAGAGCAGCCCACAAAAACTGGTGAGACACAGTGATAAGATTTCCCTTTCTTTACATCTTTTTTTCAGAATATTTCCTAAATAATGAATGTGTCAGCAAATTAGGAATTGCCTCCAGCACTATACATAGAAAAAGCACACAGTCATGTGACTAAATCCTACCCTGCAGTACCAGGGTAGATAAGGTATGAACCTTTTCACCACAGCATTTGCTAGCGTTAGCACAGCAAGCCATGCTGTCTGGGCTGGGATGCGGAGATGGGGTCGATGAGGGCACAACCTCCCACTGCAAATTCTCACAGCTCTGGCAAATAATGAACTCATCAGGAAGTGTACCTTCTGCTGCAGACTCACTGTCTCTGTGCTGTAGCAAAATTTTTTATCAGGAACAAAGTTACTTGTAATAAGCTAATCCCTGCTTTCTGCTACCCCCATTCTCCTCCTCTCTGAATCTCATTTTGCTGATTTTGCTTCATTTCAGCTTCTGAGCCTTGCATCACAGGGACGGGCATACTGCCACAGCACTGCCAGTAGAACTTTCCTCATAAAAATCTTACTTTGCAAGCATCTACTCTCAAGAGAACATGGTTTAATTTATACACCAATTAACAGTGTAAATTAATGCTTTACTGTTCATCCTATCTCCAAAGATTTTAAGTGCCAGAGGAGGTTTTCATTTTGAACACAGATGAAAGACTTCAGAGCAGAGCGGGTGAGTCAACTTCATAAAAAAAAAAGGCATTTGAAATGTCTTGAGTGAAACTTGCTGTCGTGGGTTAAGATTCTTGCATGAATTGTCCCTGTGCGCACAGCTGTCAGACCAGGACAGAGCTAGCTAGAGGAGAGGATTTTCTTGTGGAAAAAAAGCTTCAGATTTCAATAGTTTTAAATCAGGAGGAAAAGCCACATCATTTCTGCCAGCCTGAGGTTTGATTTTGAATAGCTTAAACCATTCTGCCTGCTTTTTGGACCCAGAATGTGAAAATTTAAGGATGCATCTGCATGAATGCATTAGTTCAGGTAAGAAATGATATCGAAGCATATCTCCCTGCCATCCCCACTCACTGCGCTTTGATTCACACCAAAGAGCACTGAAACACAAAACGTCATTCCTTTTGGAATCCCGCTGTGGATCTCGGGAGCATTTTGCAACGCCAGAAGGGCAGGCAGGCACGGTGGCTTACAGGAACCAACAGGTAAAAGCCTTCTCCTGGCTGTGTCGGCCACCAGGTGTTAGGGAGGCTTCCGAATGACTGACACCTGAGCTGGCGCAGAACTCTCCTATTGCCAGCCCACAGCCAAGCAGACTGAATTGGTTAAGGTGGCAGCCAGAGGGTTCTGGTTAATGGCTCTATGTCCATGTGGAGGCAGGTGACAAATGAGATGAAGCAGTGGTGTTAAGCGCCTGTTTTCAGGCTCCCGTCTGAACAGATGTGAGGTGAGCACCGTTCCCGGTCTGTGTGCGGCCCACCAAGAGGGCCGTGGCCACTGGAACACTTTGGCGGAGTGGACTGAAACCACCAGAGGAATGTGGGGGCGGGGCTGAAGCCTTTCCACGACCGAGGGCGTTTCCGTAGTGTAGTGGTTATCACATTCGCCTAACACGCGAAAGGTCCCTGGTTCGAAACCAGGCGGAAACACTTGCTTTTTTCCAACAGCTAGGGCAATCCCAAATACGTGTGAAAGAGCAGGGTTTCAAAAAGAGGAGCAGTCAGCACGGCGATGGATTGTCCTCACCTCCGGAGGAGGGCCACGAGGATGCTCAGGGCTGGAGCACTTCCCCTTCAAAGGCGGAGGGCTGTGGCTGGCTTGTTCAGCCTGGAGAAGAGAAGTCTCTGCAGAGAGCTCATTTCGGCCTGCGGTACTTGAAGGGAGCTTCTGAAAGAGGGTGGGACCGACTTTTCACCAGCTGGTCCCTGACAGTGATCAGACAAGGGGGAAAATGGCATTAAACTAAAAAGGGGATATTTAGGTCAGATGTTAGGTGGAAATTCTTTAATCAGAGGGCGGTGAGGCGCTGGCACAGGCTGCCCAGAGAAGCTGTGGTGTCCTATCCCTGGAGGTGCTCAAGGCCAGGTTGGATGGGGCCCTGGGCAGCCTGAGCTGGTGGGGAGCAGCCCTGCCCACGGCAGGGGTTGGGGCTGGGTGGGCTGTGAGGTCCCTTCCAACCCACACACACCTTTCTGTGATTCTATGAAATGTTCAGTCCCACCATCTCACTTGAACTTTCAAGTGAGTTGAAATTTAGTGCAAAAGGTTTAGCTGTAATTAAATGTAGACATAACAGAACAGACTCTATGCACATTTATAACAGTAGGACATCTTGGTGTCTCACACTTTTGTAGAGTACTAAAACATGAGAAAGGATATACATACATTTTTGGAGTAATCCCCTTCTCAAAATGAAAGACCTGGAAAGTGCAAGAAAGAAGCGGAATAAAAACCCCAAATAGCGCAGATATTTCTTTGCAATAATTCAACAAGAAAACATACATAGACTTCATTCTTCCTTGAGTCATTGTGCTTCCTCCAATTGCTTTAAAACACTGATGAAAGCATAGTAAATATGGCAATCTGCTATGTTACCTTATCTAGTACATTGCCTTTAGGGTACGTACATGGATGTATCAGCAGCTGAACGAATCTAATGTTTGAAATAAATCACAGTGTGCGTGTTTATCTTTGGTAATGGGAGATTTAGATAAAGTTGTTCTATAATATCTATGTTAATCATTTAGTAAATCTTACATATTGATGGTTGAAGTGTTTTAAAGCTATTACTATAAATACTTTGCATTAGTATGTAGTCTCTTTTCCTGTAAATCAGCAACAAGTTGCTCCTGTTGGTTTATCAGCATATTTTGATCTGCATGACGCCATTTAGCTTTTGTGCTCTGACAGCTCTATGACAACGCACCCCCTCACTTTGCGTTTCCCAATCCAGCTTGAGAGAGACAGGTGGCAGAAGCTTCATCTCTTTCTCTCAAACATAATTTCTATTAACAACATGCCAGATTTACGTGAAAAAGTGTACTTACCAGATTGTCCTTGCAAAGGTTCCAGGTATAATTACCATTACCCTGAAATTATTTTGCAAAACAAACTTCCGTATATCAATATGAAAAGGACTGAAACATGCATTACGTGATACATGCTAAAGGAAACAAACGAACAGTGTTTTATGACCTAATTGTAGAGATGATGTATATTTCTTGGATGTTGAAGGCAAACAGATTTTCACCCATCTCCTAGCAGCCGTACCCAGCACACTGTTTCTCAGAATCTTCTCCATTTCTATAGAAATACAAATCTCTTTTGTTGTTTTTTTTCAGATGTCAATCTTTCAAAACATTTCCATATTCTCTGATGGATTTCTCAAGCATTCACTTAACAAAATGAATTTCTGTCAAAGAAGTCTTACTCTTGCATACAACTGTGTTTTCTTCTCCAAGATAGAGCGTTCAATGTACTGTATAGACTTTCAGTGTTGGAGTTATCAAAAACCATTTTTCTGGTCTATTGAACAAAGAAATACCAACATTAGCCACAACAAAAAACAAAGTTCAAAGTTGTATATGCTTTTAAATGATCTTAGAATCATAGAATCGTTTGAGTTGGGAGGGACCCATTTAATCCAACTCCCCTGCAATGAACAGGGTCACCCACAGCTCGATCAGGTGCTCAGAGCCCCATCCAGCCTGACCTTGAGTGTCTCCAGGGACGGGGCATCCACCACCTCTATGGGCAACATGTGCCAGTGCCTCACCACCCTTACTGTAAAAACGTCATCCTTATATCCAATCTAAACCTCCCTTATTTCAGTTTGAAACCATTTCCCCTTGTCCTGTCCTGTCCAGGCTCTGCTAAAGGGTCTGTCCCCTTCTTTCTCATAGTCCCCCTTTAGATACTGAAAGGATCTGAAAGGATGTTGATCTCCAGAAAGATAAACGAGGTCTCTTTCTTTTATAGTCTGCTTGCTTGAAGTGAAAACTGCCTCAGACACTGTCATGAAGTTCTGCAAATAAAAATGAAATATATCAGCAAATAATTGCATGTATCTATCATTGATCGCTATTCCACAAAATTCATCTTTTCTGCAATGGAAGATAAAAGGTTATTCATTTAATCAATAAATATTTCAAATTATTTTCTTCTACTTATATTATTATAGCTTGGAATTCAAAATTATACTCAGTTATAATATCCCACCTTGCCTTCAGCTATTGCCTCTCCATTTGACAAGGTGACATTTCTACCATCTATATTAAGATTCAGGTTTGAGCTGAGTGCACTCAGGAATATATATGCTGTGATGATTCACTTTTTGCCCCTGAAAAGTGTGTAGTTTTTTCTCTTCAATGTATTGTCATGGTTTAGTAGCATTTTTGACACATGAATCTACATTAAAAAAAAAAAAAGTTCTTCACTGGTTTGTTCCACTGGGGTAAAAATGTGGATATCATAGTACAGTGTTTGATTTAGGAAACCATACTTATTCTTTGCTATTCATGAGAGTGCCACAGTAGCCATACTAAATCAGTCCCCAAACAATCTTGCATTTAAAACCAGTTCTGTATTATTTGGTTCAAAAACAGGAGCTTTTTATATCCTTTTAAGAGTCCCCAAGGGTTTCAGAAATTAAGAAACATCGCACCTACATTAATATTTCCTGGTTCATGGCACAGCCTGAAGTCTGCATAAGAATCTCATTATAAATGAAATATTTGTAAGTATTTTCTAGTAAGCAGCTAATAAAGTAATTAATTTTGCTTTGCAACACCTACTGGAGACTGGCCTTCCTTGATTGGAAATCTTTTCTGCTATGCTCACTGAGGTTAGAGACAAGATTTTATTTAATCTAACGGATAGCAACATACAGTCCATATTTATTTGTTCAAGAATTTTAGTTTATTTCAGTCAATTTGAGTTTATTTTTATTTGTCTAACTTGACTGAAATGATTTCAACTCTATCGCGTATTAAGAAAGATACAGTTAGACTTCATGTAGTTTATCTGGAGACAAACTGTGAGCTTGGTGGAAATTCCTCTGGAAGGTAACCCCAGAGCACAGAATTCCTGCTTCTGCCAGAGTTTTCTTGTGGATGCTCTCCAGCCCCTTGTCTGGTTGCTCTTGTCATACCTCTGAAAAAAAAGTGGTGGGGAAAAGGGGTTTCAGACAGACCACGAGGATATCAAGAGGATAGATTTAGACTAGATAAAAGGAAGAAATTCTTCACTGTGAGGGTGGTTGAGACACTGGAACAGGTTGCCCACGTTGTGGATGCCCCCTCCCTGGAAGCATTCAAGGCCAGGCTGGATGGGGCCATGAGCAACCTGGTGTAGAGGGAGGTGTCCTTGCCTATAGCAGAGGGTTGGAGCTTGGTGATCTTAAAGGTCCTTTCCAACCCAAACCATTCCATTCCATTCTGTTCCATTCTATTCAATCCTTTTGAAGTTACCTAGAGCTCTTCAAGGAACAGGCTACCCAGAAGTACTTAAGATATAGGCTAACAAATAACACACAACACAATTTAACAAGATTCCCACTCTGCATAGAAATACAAGATATCATAGGTCCTCTGTTCTCAGACTGCCCAGCAGAGCATTTTTAAAAGGTATTTGGAATTGGTTAATATAAAGCCCCACATCCCCCACAGATAAATGAGATGGAATCGGAAAAGTGCCCATTGTTAAGGCTTCAGAACACAAATGCAGCTTTATAATCTTGGTGTGCACATCTCATATCTCTCTTCTTTCTGCTTTACTTCTATATTCCTCATGATTTCTCCTCTGTCATTCCAGATGAGCAGTCTGGCCCTGTTAGCATTCTTCAGGCCAGAAGTTGTTACATACAAATTGAACCTCGCACATAGAAATGGTGATTGAAACTTTGCTTTGAAAATATTTTAACTGGAATGAGAAAAAAAAAAATTTCTACTTTTCCACTGTTAAATTCTCCTAATCTTTAGTACAGGTAAAGCAATGTTGCTTGTGGCACCTGGAACACTTCTTATAATGGCAGATCTATAAAGCTGGTAGCAGAGGATCAGTTTCTTTGTCTCCATTTAGCACTGGTTTTGCAAAAGCTGTATGCATTTTATGGCATTTTTGTAACATCTGAGTATGGCTGTTTTTAGAATTATTGACCAACCCTTTGGGAAGGACCGCTGAAAAAAATGCTGGAAAATAAAATTAGTTGTTAAAGTTGTTTTTTTTCCTTCATCTTAACTCCTCTTAAAGACTTAAGAAATTGCCCACATTATAACTCCTCCAAATGCAAGAACTTTTTTTCTGCAAGATTGAAGTATTCACTGGAACCTCCAGTATGAGACCCAAACCATCCAATGCCTTTTACAAGTTTCTAAGAATAATTGTATCTGTTATACTTAAGAATACACAGAACAGTACTTACTTGTGTTTTCTTCCTTTTTGTGCACAGAATTGGCAAATGCTTGTGGGTTTCCCTTCAGGAAAGAATTGCTTAAATGATTCCATATTTTTAATCCAAAGGGTATAATTTATTTCTGCAATATGACTACTCTAGAAGAAATTGAAAGCTTGAAGTGAGTGAGAGCTTTTCCACAGCTCAACTGATCGTTCACGCATCCAATTGGAAAAGCAGCACCTCCAAGGGGAGCAGGAGATAAGATGAAAGCTTCTGTAAGCCCCCTCCAGTCTGTTTTTGTGGCTTAACCATTAAGTCAGAGTTCAGCCTTCCAGTAGGTGCCTGGACCTAGGACAAGGAACAGAAAAGTTTTTTAAAAGTCCAATCATTTAAATGCAGTTAATGGTACAAATGTGCTGTGCCACCTGAAAGGCCCATAAAGGTCCTCATAGTACAGAATGGGGCTGAGAGTGAACCGCTGAGCTAAGACAGCTTGCAGGGGTGTTGTCTGACCCATTTCTGATATTAATTATTCTAAATGTGAAGTTTCAAGTGATTCTGAGCTATGCTACCTAATGGAAGTTCCATTCTTCCCCATATTTATGCTGCATACACATTTTCTGTGAATGCTGGTACTGTAACTAATGAAGCATGGCAGTGAGAGACGCATAGTCAGAGTTGAAATTGCTTTTGCTGATGACTTTGATTTACTATGGAATTATGTTGGAAGCAGACTGACACAGTTGGACTGTTAAGTTTTAATTGTACAAGCAAAAAAGCAGCAATCCCTTGCTGATGCTGCAAAAATAAGTGGGCACATCTGAATATTTTTAAAGACCTCAAGGATTAAGCTAATGAACTGATGAGGTTCTGCAGAACAGAATCTGTAATGCTGCTCTAATAGGAACAAAAGCAACAACAAACCATTTCCTTCTCACATTCTAGGAAGTCCTGTATGAAGCCTTATGTATGCTGAACCTCTCTGATTATAGGGTCACAGATCTTTTTGTTGTCTACATCAAACAGAATGTTCAATTTACATCAGACACTATTCTACCGAAAAGGATGAAACAAAATGCAACTAACAGAGTTGCTTTGTTGCCTGAATTAATATTAAAAGGAAAAATTACAAAATATAATTGCAGAAAATCAGCAGAGGTAGAAACAGAATTAGAGCTGTCAGCTCATCTAGGAACAGCCCTAAAACGAAATGAGGTCAAGCTGGAGGTCTTCAGTGGGTTTCACTGCTTTTTGGATCACGGTTCCCAGTTTATTCCTCTCAGCAGTGCTTTTTCACATGTTCTGATTGACTAATCATCTTACTTTCAGCTCTCTGTACTTTGCTTCTCTGTACATAAAAATTCAAGGTCAGGTGACACCTGAACAGCATCTGCTGAAAGTTTCCTGCCAGATGTGAAAAGAGGCCATTTACTTCACTGAAAATTTATGATCCAGGAAAGTAATCTAATTTTATGTAATCTAATCTAATTTAATTATTCAGATTTTGAGGCAGGACCCATTTCTTGAAATTCTGCTTCTGGCAGCTCTGGAAGAATCAAGCAGTTGGGTGACTATATCACACTTTAATCTCTGTAGAATATCAGAAGTAAGGATGGGGTTTGTCCATAGACAACTGTAGGTGTCTATAAAGTAAATGGCTGAAACTCTCTCACATGCTAATGGAAAGAAATAGCTCTTTATAGGGATTATTTCATCTGACGCGCTTTCTGTGTCTACTTCAAGATTTGTTTCTACTTCACGTGATTCATCTGTTTTGGACTACTGAATGTTAGAGGAGCCTTAGGTGACCAGCTGATGAGCTATTACATTTAAATTTCAGAAAAATCAGTAGTGAGGGAAATGTCTTTCCCTCTTCCAGGATGAGAAATAAAACACAACAGGGTGCTCTGGAAATATCAGCCACCTGGATTCCATAAAACTTGCAGTAGTGGCCATGAAAGGGGAGTTCTGGAGGGAAAAGGAGGGTTTGTTCCTGTAGTCAGACACCTAGACTGCTTATCTAGTTTGTGGCACACATAAATCTATTTGTTATTCTTCTCAGAGGAGATTCAAACTCATCTTCTGCCTCTTAGAATAATATTTCAGCTAGGTATAAACATGATATGCTTCTCCTTTCAAAAAATTCCTTTTTGTGAAATAAAACTCACCAGAGAAAACATACAAACGAATCTCTCACCTAATAGGAGAGGGGTTTCCATTATTCTGGTCTGCAGCTTGAAAGTCTTTCATTTACATACAAGCAACAAATTCAAAGTTCATTACAAAACCCCACAGATTGTGGAGGACTTTGGGTAAGGTCTGCTGTAAACTTCCCCACTGTTGCTGCTTTGACGTTGTCAGCTGCACTGCAGAGAAAAGGCTTGCTATAATATCTACTTCCACCTGCTGGCACATGAGGAATGCTTCTACACAGAATGTTTGTGTGCTTTATCTCTCATTCTTTTGGCAGGAATATTTAAAAGACTAAAACATCTTCCTGCAGCTTAAAGCTTTGTATCATTCAGTTGCTTCTACTTTCAAACAGTGGCCTAGATTGTTCGTCTCCCTCAGAAGCCTTGAATTTAACATGTAGCTCATCATTACGTACATTACAATTTTCTCCTTTAATTACAGAATCACAGAATCATTTGAGTAGGAAGGGACCCTTAAAGGCCATCTAGTCCAGGAATTTGAGTTTAGTTTAGTCATAGATTTTCTTCACATAAGTTTGTAAACAGCCACTCAAGGTCACCGAATGCATACGTTCAAATGTGGCTTTGTATGAAGGAACAGGAGGAAGGTAGCCAGACTGCATATTTTTGAATATTTCTTATTTCCAGTTATATCTGGGAAAGAGAACATCACAGATTAAAAGTTTATTGTGGTTAACTTCTCTTATGAAGGGAGTAATTACAAAAATAGTAATTTATTTGCTGTGATGTGGGAGCTTTTGGAGGTGTATTTTCCAAAATTGCTTTGCACTGATTCAAGGCCACTGTGGAATGAGATGATGACCACTTAGATATTAAAAACTACTTAAAAGACATAAAGGAATGAATAAAATTAAAGGTCAGTTACTGCAGATGAATGTTAGTATGTTAACTCCTATCATCTTGAATATCTTAATGATGAAAATAAGCAAGCTTGTCGGAATATGTTGAAAATGTTACCTCTATTCAAGACTAAAAAGTATCACAGGAAATGCTAGAAAATAATGTAATTGGGCATCGTGATCAGAAGTAAAATGTATTCTAAACAAGAACAAAATAAATTGTCTCAGGTGAAAGGCGTGGTTAGTAACACTCCATAGAAAGAGTTACAAGTAACTTTCGTGTAAGAAGCAAAAGGCCCCCTCCACATAAAATTACAGTAAAACATAAAGATGTCCATCGATTAGAAACACATACAAAATGTGCTAGCAGGAGGAGTGAACCAGTAGCGTATTCTAAACTCTACAGGCAGTTCATAATAATAATTCAGGAAAAATAACCAACAAGAAGTAACTTCTGAGTCAATCTATTTAAGGATAATATTGCAAAGGGGGATCTTACTCTCAAAGGCAGCAAGCGGTCTGTTACTGTGAGATTCTTGCAATGCATGGCTTTATGCATTCTTAAACAGGCAAACATACAGATGTGTTTTTTACATTTCTACATTTACCCACACTTCCATGACAATAAGTAACCTCTTCTATCAGTGAATCTCCATTTATTGTAACTGAAGGTGGAACTATGAAATCTTCCTTGTAAACCTACTGAAAGTCACCCGAATTTCTCTGCCCCAGGTAAGTTCTAGCCAGGATGACTCACTGGGTCTCTTCCCAACTCCTTAATAAAGCCGGTTCCAGTTTTATTTCTGTGATGTTTTGAAATCTTTTAACTGTCAGCTAAATTCATCAAGGTCTGTTTTCTCAATTTACCTAACACTTGCCATTAATATGTTATTCTTTCCCTTTCTGCTAGCAGCATTTGTTAATTGAAAGAAAAATATATGAATCCTTGCAAACTGCAAGAATAATATCCACCCTTCTTTTCCTTCTTCCTCTTTTTTTTTTTTTAACCTTTAAATGTCTCTGCTTGTGGCAGTTGTGGTAACCCGGAATTCCAAATGGATTGTCAGCAGCAGTACTACAGGTGGTATGTAGCATAATATCAGACTAACACCTAAGATAAGGTATGAAAGAAGATCCAAATGTATGATGTATTCATGCACATTTAGCCATGAAGCCCTTGCCTTGCTGATCGATCTTTACGTGTAGCATCACTTAAATGAATGAGATCGCTAACAAGTACACATTTAGTTTCTACTTACGTTAATTTTGAATTTTAGGGGGCAAGTAATCAAAATGTATGAGTGGAAGACCGATCTGTTTGACAGGCTTTGCAAGTACCTTAAAGCTTTCTTAGTATGCACGAGTGCTCACATCTGCACGATGTGGGTGTGCAAGCAAGTGGAGCTGGAGGCTCTAAGTGTTTATGCCTCATCGAGATGTGCTGTGTGAAATGATGCTTGCTGCCAGTTTTTCCATCTGTGCTCATTACTTTACACTGCTGTGCTGTGGCCATTTTTGAATGCAGATCCCTGTCTGTAAAACACCTGATTGTGTACTTTAACTTGGCAAACAGGCTTATTTCCACTGAATGGTACAAAAGTGAAGTAAATGAAAACCTAAGAGTTAAGACTGGTTAGAATTACAATCTCCTTTAGATGACAAGCTTTATTTTGACCTGTAAGTCAAGAAATGGTATCCTGCTCCATTCCAGGTTACCTGCTAGTACAGCATACGAAACTGTTCTCTTTGGAAATAATGCAGTTGTGCACTATGATCTTGATAGTGCGTATCTTGAAATGTAAGAAAGGTAGGTAAGAAATACACAGAAGGAATAGTGCAACACTAATAATGTGATGCTGGCACGAGAACTAGTTAGAATTGAAGTGCAGTCAAAATAGCAAGAGGTAAGCATTACCACATGTGTGTATCATTTGTGCACAGTAAATAGCTTCGGAAGTTCAAAGATGCATACGCCAATAACTTCAATCAAATCTTTCTCTGTAGTGCTTGCCACGATAACAATCAGAATTGCGCTAGGCAGCTTATTATCCCAGGGCTGCTTTATAGAAACTGTACTACTAACAGAATGGATGATATTGAAGATTCGACTTCTCAAAGGAAAATTGCAGGATGAGAATGCTGTTTAGGGGGATGTCAATAGCATTAAGGGAAGATGACTACATTGATCACATAGAGGAATTACACCAGAGCGAAATCTTCAGCGCACACACACAGTGTCTTTATTTTCTATCTATCCTCATTGTGATGTCGGTAGAGCTCTTAACAGAAATACGCTATTATACTATAAATGCTCTGGAAATAAAGAGGAACACTTATCTGCTGTTAATCAAAGGTACTTTGGGATACAGCAGATAATAGGCGATGAACTGATTAAATATCACAGGTGGAAATATTCCACACATCACCTCAGAATGTATTTTCAAGACAGAAGGATATGGTATTTTAGAAAGCACATTTTCCCCAGTTACAGCATTAATTTCCTATTTCAAGACATTCTGTTGGGCTATCAATACCTCTGCCTGAGCATTTTGGAAAAGATGTGTATCAAACCATTTCAAAAATTGATGTCACCATCAAATTTTTATATAGAAAGAGTTATTTCAGATTTGCAATGGATAACATCTAACAGATTGCAATAGGTTAATCATAAGCTGACATTCATAATGATTTGGTGTATTTTTATCCCACTAGTTATATTTCCTATTACAATAAAATCTTCTCAGTGGAAGACCCTTGTGGATACACAGCCATCCTATTTAAGTGCTTGCCCCAATTAAGATCATTTCTAAGAGCATACAGACATACATTGATGCAGTATTATTCCCTACTTTCCATCCATCTTTTTTGCAGTGATTGCAGTGTAAAAAGTATGAAAGGCTGAAGCTTTAAAGTCTGCACTAATCTAAAAAGTAGCTTAATATCATTTCATCCACTCATTAGTACCCAAATGCAGCTCCACACAATCTCTGTTATGTTTTCATGACTGTTCAAGGTATTTTAGTTTACTGTTGACAATAATCGCATTGTTATGGGCAATACTAATGGGAGACTCACTGAAACAAAGGAGCGAGCAGGGAGTGCAAACAACTGAGAAACAAAGGAGAAAAACAGAACTCATAAATTCTCTCTTTTAATAACAGAATAGGATTTCAGATTGGCAAATAACATAGCTCAAGGGAAGTCACACTACCCAGGATGATTTAGGTTGGATATAAAGAAAAAATTGTTTACAGTGAGGGTGATGAGGCGCTGGAACAGGTTACCTAGCATTGTAGTTGATGCCCCATCCCTGGATACATTCAAGGAGAGGCTGAATCAGGCCCTGGGCAACCTGAGCTAGCTGTGGTGTCCCTGTTCACTGTAGGGGAGTTGGATCAGATGGCCTTCAGATGTTCCTTCCAACTCTAAGGATTCTATGATTCTATGTTCACTGGGACCAGATCCAAAAGAGCATTTATTTCCAAAGTACAATGGTAGAACTCCAAAATTGCTTGCTCAGCAGTCACTCACTGCTGAAACTGCTTTAAATTTGGGTTTTGGTTTTGAAGCTCTGTGAGTGTGAACATCTGTGGCACAACAGCTCTTGGGGCAGAGCAGTGCCTCAGTCCCACAGAGGGGCCCTTAGATCTCACACTGGGAAGAATGAGCATGCAGATCTCGGTTATCCTGACATCTCTTCCAAATGGAGTCACTGAAAACATGCTAACAAGATCAGGCCATTCACAGCTATTTTCGTATAGTTGCAGCTATTTTCCTATAAAAACATAGCAACTATAACAGGACCCACCTTTTCCATATATCCTGACAACACTGGGAAGACTGATAAACATTTATACTGGAAATTTGCCTGACATATGAAGTAAGGCTAACAGCTTTACTCTTGACTTGTTGGGGCACGGGGAAGAAGAGAGGAAGAAGGAAGTTTAGGAGTCTTCAATGCAAAATAGGGAACTTAAGGTTTGTCAGGCTCAAGATCCCCAAAAGGAGAAGAGTCCTATAAACCAGTGATTAAAGTACCACTGATGACAGAGGAAGGAGGGATTGTTATTCTCTCAACTCTTGTGATTACTTCTAAGGATCAACTGATAAGTGTAGAATGAATAAACAACTCTAGGCCACCTCCAGCTCAACACCCAAACGATACTGGGAATTGCCCAGACTTTGAATTTGGTTTCCACAGCCGAGATAGCGCTTGCAAGGTGCAGCATTGTGCCATGTGTCTTATCTCCTTCACAGAGCCTACATTTCACACCCTGAATTTTAAAGCTTTTGGGGTCAGCTCAGTATTACAGGCCCCAAGAGACTAAGATGGCCCATTTTCAGCTGTATGGATTAAAATACATCTCAAAAGTACCATGTTAAGAGAACTTTAAAGTTACAAAGTCAAGGACTTAAAAGATTGGGATAAGGTTCTGTAACCTTAATCAGTCCGCTTGTGAATGCACCTTAGCATGCTGTCCTTAATTGCATCTGTCCCAGTTGCCTCTATCCCTAATGTTTGGGGTTTTTTTTAGCTCTCTCAGGCCTTCCTGTGCCAATTCTCCAACTTTACTTCTCATCCAAAAATGTCTTGCTCCACTCAGCACAGCAGTTCTCTCCCTGCACTTCCCCACTCCCAGTCCTCCTGTGGATTGCTTGTCCTGTGGGTTTCAGGCTCATGTTCTCCACACAGCAGGGAAGCAAAGCAGCCCTCCTGCTTTGCTTGGGGTAGGAGCGGGTGGTGGGAGTTTTCAGGAGAGATTCCCACCACCTAGATTTTTAACCTTTCCTGAAGGAAAGAGTGTGTGGACTCACACATCTATCAGGCAGTCCTCTGCTCAGGTACAGCTGCATCTCTTTACTTGCTTTAACCAAATTCCTCAAAGGGGTAGAAGCCTCAAGTGGATCACGCTTCTACAAGTCTCATAAAAGCCCTTATACAGGAGAGAGATCTTAATGCAGATAAGGGAAAAAGGCTCAGTGCTCATTTAACACTTAGCAGAAACTGAAGAACCCGTCCACAGTACGAATGCGTCACACATCGTTTCAACAGCCCTATTGCTCACAGAGCAATGTATTTAACTTGGACAAAGCAACTCATTTTCCTCTTCTCTCATTCTTGGAAGCAATACTCAGCCTGGAGCAGACCATCACTATGGAAAATTTCAGCCTAGATGGTTAAGGTTTGGCAACTTCATAAACAACTCAGAACAGGGACTTAATAATAGGCCGCACTAATGTTCCACCTGGAATTATCCATTATGTTCCCAAGTGAGAAACCACAGAATGTTTCCTTGAGACGTAGGAAAAGTAGCTGCATCCAGACAGTTTAGGGTTTGAGCTGAATCCAGTATTAAGGTAGTGTTTACAGATGAGCGCTGATTGGAGGAGGATCTGAAAACTGCCCATGGTACAGCGAGGGAACGTGCTAGCCAAAAAGCTGCTGGCAGAAGTCCTTCATATTCAGCCTAGTAATAACATGAGCGCTATTTCTAATGTAATGGCATATGTTCCAAGGCCGGTTGAGTACAATTATATATGATTGTAACCAAGATTGCAATGAATAATACTTGACAAAAATAGAGGAGGGACCAATTCCTTCCTTGTGGAAAGCTAAGTTCCTGTAGTTTTCAGTAAAAGCAAGATGACCGTGGATTTCCCATAGTCTGACCTGACTGTCCACAACTTCACATACATCATGGATATATTTCAAAACCATGTTTTCTCACAGAGTCTGAATTGTGTTATATTGGCAAAATTTGATCTTCCGCTTCAGATTTCTGGGTATCATTATGGCACCAATCTTTTAAAATTTTGTAGGTTGTCTGTCTTCTCTTTTTCAATAAAAAATTTTCAGTGTTACTGAAGGAAGACTTTGTGCCATGCTCTACTAATCTTCTGCACACGTTCTTCTACTCATTGCAGTTACCTTTATGTCAGCATTACTTTTGTCCTCGTGGCTGCTATATAATCCACACACTGAAATACACGGAATCACAGAATCACTAAGGTTGGAAAAGACCACTAAGACCGTCTAGTCCATCCATCAGCCCATCACCACCATGCCCACTATGGCCACAGAAGGCGAACAATTGATCACAAATCCTCTTTATAGAGACTTTCTATGCCTAAAGCTATTTTTTTTTCAGTATTGATTGAATTTAATTCCTTCAAATTTACTTCATGGACTGCTTCTTCAAATCTATTTATCACTGCCAGTGACTTCCTCAATGCTTCTCCCAATGTCTCTCAGTATCTCTGCAGCTTCCTCACAAAGGAACAATATCTTGCACATTTCCTTGTAAGTGGACACAGTCCTCTTTGTCATCAAGGCCACATGATGGGGATGTAGCATCTATTCTTTGTGAGAAGATTTGGCAGGGAAAGCACAGCCCGCTCTCTTATCTACAGAGGAGTTTCTCTATCAATACAGGATTGATCCCAGAGCTGAACTAGCTGGAACAACACCACTGTCCCTGTGGCTGTAGTACTTCCCACAGCTTGCTGTCGCATTTGTATTTCCTTGTTTCCTCCTCCTGCTGCTCTCCTGGTGCAGGGCATAATTGGGCCTGGCACAGAGCAGTGCAGGGAACTCAGACTAACAGCAGGATCCAAGGTGGGTGCAATGGGCCCTCTGGTAAACCAGTGTCTGCAGTGAGCCAGATGATACTGCACAGCAAGGAGCTCTGTTTGGTGAAGGTACACTAAACATGTATTTTCTAGAATGTGGATTTTTTCCCTCATCTGCCCAGCATGTAAACAGAGGTAAAAGCTTGTATTCTTCCTGGTTGTAAATTATTTTAGAGGGTTTTTATGCTTGCTTCTAAGGAAGAGCTGGAGAAAGGAGAAAATCTGTGTCTTGTGGCTGTCAGTGAAATCTATCTTCCAGGGTTAGCAGGGTTTTGCAGATCCCATTCTCATTGAGAAGTAGGTGTCACATCGAGGGATGGTGGCAGGATAGAGATCCTCCTTATGAGAACATGCAGAACACCTGGTGCTAATGCTGTCTCTCTCACACAGCACTGCTATTTCATAAAAGATGACTGTGGATTATGTTTGGGATGGGTCCTTTTAACATGCATCTAAGTTAAAACTAGGTCTCATTAAGCAGTTTTACCAGTTGTAACGCATTCCCGTAGTTCCAAGTGGGACTGTCACTCTTTTCTTAAAGGACAGCATATCTTGTCCTAATGACTGCTTCATTCCTGCTGCTAAGAGGACTTAAGACTGGGCACAGGATGAAATGTCAGATTAAATATCCATATTCCCTTGTCCATCAGAATGCCATCAGAGCTGTTCTATCTGTTGCTGTGGGCGCATCTGAATAAAACAAGAGTCCCCATCTCTCTAGCACAGACAGATAACTTTCTGCTTTGTGTTAAACAAGGAAGCTTAGCAACTACGCATCTGTCTTGCTTTCTGCAGAGAGTTCAGAGTCTGTTCCGCCCACATGAAAAACATAAGCCGAGAAGGCTTTCACAAAGAATCATCTAAGAGGGGCTGATTAGTTTGGGTAGAGCACTGCACACAAACACACATTTTGCTGAGAAGTGACTGAGTGCAGCAGGCCCCGGCACTGCCGTGTGAAATGGGGTTGCAATACAAAAGACAGAACGGACACATCTGCACGTGCTCTACCTTCTCCAGATTGAACATATACTCGCTTTCTGTATTTTTTTGTTAAGCACCACATTGCACCTACACGGTCAGTAATGTACCACAATGATTTGCAGTCACCAGTCAGTGATCTGCCTCTAAACATATGCCTAGAAAAGAAAACTTCAGTAGATTTTCGCCTGCTATGGAAAGGCCTATGTAAAATCAATACAGGCTAAGAAACTGCAAAAGATCTAAGTCACTGTAGCGTGTTTTTGTTGAATTTCTCATTCTTTTCTGTTTTCAAAATATTCTTTAAATTTTCTCTGACAATCTACGTTTATTACTTCACATCTCTGACATTCACAACACGATACACACTTGCTTTGTCTCCCTCTGCAGCTGGCTTTGAATATTTGTGTGCAAGCACTGCTATTTTTCAGTATAGTTTCTATCCTTGAAATAAATAGGGCGCTGCGTGAGTATTTTATTTCATTCATTAGTGTCATTTGCGCCATCTCAGACGCAAGACCTGGATACAATTTCACAGACACCACAGAATTCTAGTGGCAAAAGCTGGAATGAGGGCAAGCTGGTCTCACTACATCAGTGCTATCAATCAGTTGTCCAGGGGACTGCACGAATGTCAGGGGAGGCTGCACTGCAGTCCTAGTAACGCTTCCCAGCGAAGCTGAAATGCTTCTAAATCCAGCATTGAAAAACCTATAGCAAAAATGTCTATTTCATTTTAAGATTAGCAAATACCTGATAATAAAAAAATAAAAAGCACACGCACGCCCCTTTCTTTACAGTCTATGCAGCCAGACAGCTATGTGGCCTTTCAGTCCATGTCTTGCGCTTCTTTGCTCACCACATGTGCCCCAGCAGCCCTGACTTACCTGCAAGGAAAAACAAGCAAGAAACACCCATGCTAGGCAAGCTGGGCCACTTTTATATGGAGGACAGCACATACATTTCCAAAAAGGTGTTTTCTTTATTGATGCACCAGCATCACTGTTGGTTCCTTGGGCTTGGAGTTCCCAGTGTATAGAAGCCATGAAAAGGTAATGCTTGTTCTGCTGTTCTTTCACTGTAAAAGCATAGACATGAGATCTATGTTATAAAATCTCTAGCCACAAAGAGGTCCATTTCAGCTCATCAGCCACTGACACTGAGAAGTAATAGCTCTCGTAATGCTGTTTGCCACACTGCACTTCCCCAGCAGAACAGTCTAAGAATAAGATAAGCTTTATAAATGAGGCCACTTATAAAGAGTGCTTTAACCATTCTAAAAAGTCATCAGAAAGGCTTAAAAATGAGTATTCTTATCCTCTGTCAGTCTATGAGGGATCCCCCATGGGTAGGAAGGAAGGAAGATATCACTGTATACCACTCAGATGAGCATACTGCAAAGGCATAATTTACTAGGTTTGAAAACTGATTCTTTTTTAAGACTGTACCATTTTATCAATAGCTGGAACAATTTGGATCAAAACTTTTCCATTTCAGTTCACTGTTTTTGCACAGAAAGCAAATTTTTTGTCCTTTTTACAGAATAAATGGCTTCAGACCTGATAGGTTTAATATAAGACTTCCAGCAAGGTCTACATCAAGGAACAGGAAACTAAGAAAAAGATACTTGGGTCCAAACATTTCAAATGTTTGATGAACAACATATGAAATATTAAAAGACATCCAAGAATGTAAAATCATTTCATCTGTTAAAGTCATTATATTCTCCTAATATTATTATTTTATAAGCATATTTCGATAAAATGACTTTATGTACAACTCCATTGAAATCAGAAGCAGAACATACCTGAAAATAGATACAGGCATGTGCTCATTCACAAATGATTTGTGTGAAATAGATGTATCACAAACTCCTTTGGATTTCACCTTAACTGATTTCATCTTGACTGTTGTTACATTATGAGAAGAGCCCGTACAGCACTGCCAACAGAATCCCTTCCTCGTGCTGCCTAAGGCACCATGCGGTGGAAGCACACCATCTTCTGGCAACACAAGATTACTTCTTAAAAGCTTGGAAAATAAAGTCTTTGGGAATCACTCAGGAAATCAAGAACACCCCCTCAGTTGATCAGGGAACAAAGTTATTGTTATTTTTTCCTCTCATGAAAACGTCCTAAATAATTTATTTTTCTTTTCTGTGGAAAAAAAAAAAATATATGGAGAAGGTAACCTGAGGATAACACAAGGCTTTCCAGCTAAGAGACACGAGAAGGTGACACCTCTCCTTGCTCTGGATGACTTGGATAGGATAGACAGGTGGTGCTTTTGTGATGAAAACTCCACTAGGAAACTAACAAGGCCGCATTTGGGGAGCTGCCAGGCCCCAGACAACAGCTCACCCAAACCCACCTGCAGAGCAAAGGAATCCAGACCTGCGTGCGGATCCTTCCAGTCACTGCAGATCCCTTATGATGATATACATAGCAACGTTATCAAGAAAGCTTTTCTCCTTTGTACTCCATTCCAGATGATCATGCTGGCAGTGCACGTCCAACTTCTCCCATGAAGACCGGTTCTGAGCCTTGTGGGAATCCCAGAGGTGAGTTGTCAATACTGACGTCCTTGGAAATCTGCCTGGCCCCCAGCCATGGCTCATTCAGGCCCCTCCACACGGGGCAGAAGCCACCCAAGCATTACATGATCCCCAGACAGCCCCTGTCATTCCCCTATAGAGAAGCCCGGCACTATTTGGAAAGAAAAACAGAGCTCTCAGGTCATACTCAGGAGGTCACCAGGCCCTGTGCAGCTGTTGCTGATGAAGAAACCCACCACATGAGGACATAACATTTTCCAACTGTGCTTTCTTACAGCTGTTCCCCTGGGGAGAGCTGAATGTCTGAATGTCTGAATGTCACTCTTGAGCAACCCAGAGGTATGCTGTCCATGTCAACTTCCTGAAAGCCATAAATATTTGCCTTTTGATATTTTGTTCCTCTCAACAGCTCAGCGTTGGCCCTTCTCTGGTGTGGGTATCTCCACTCACACACAAATCCCGTATCCTCCCATCATCCCCTTGCATCACCAGCAGTTCCTTTTTTGTGCAGCCTATTACAATATGGAAGGAAAAAAATTCTGCTCTGATTGCAGACGTGCCAGCAGGCTGTGCATATCCTGCATATTGGCAGAAGCCTGCTTACCCTGCCTCTCTGCTCAATCCATTCCCTGAGCCTCAGTGGAATCACAGAGGTGAGCAGTCACCGCTCATTCACCTCACAGAACACACATTTCATTCTTGCTTTTGTTCACATGGGATATAACTTGAGTGCTTCCAGCCGATGCTCTGCCATGCACAAGGGCAGAGGGGGACCTGCTGGCAGAAGACTGTGAGGCAGTAATTGTGTATCCAAAGTGCATCCCCTGCCATTCAAAGCTGAGGAGGGATACTGGAGTATTTCACAGCAGCCGTTCTCTTCTGCCTCTGGTTGCAGATGCAGCCACAGCTGTTGGCTTTGCAGCTGTGCAGCAGGATCCTGATTGTGAGCCACTGAGGGATCACTTGGGTATGTCAAGAACATGAAGTTCCTCCATCCAGGTCAGTCAGGTACAACTGCAGCCTTGGCTGTCTACATCTACTTATTTTCCCTGCTCCCCTTCCATGCACTTACCATAAAAGTACTTGGCAATGGGTGGAGAACTTCTCCCTGTGTGTTTACAGTTGTAGCTGTAGGCCATGTTTGTCCAGCTTGTGAGCTGAATGCCAGCTGGAGGCAGCAACAGTTCAGCCTTACACTTGCGAGTGCGTTCTCCTTCGTGGTTGACTGGACCTGATCATTCCTGTCCTCTGGTGCTGAGACAGGTGAATGAGGGACAGTCATCAAGTGCAGAAGATAATCACTTGGGTTTGTCAGCACACTGGGAGACAGTCAGCAGTGCAGAACTCACGAACACAGAGGATTGTCTCATTTCTTCTAGGTACTGGTGCTGAGAGAACTCCAGAGGTTATACATCATAAAGGTACAGAAAGGCACCGATGCAGCTGTGGTGCTGGCCATCCTGGGATGCCATGCTTGGCTGCTGAGAACACACCACCAAATAATAACTTTAATTGCATAGTCCTTCATTCACTAGAACTGTAGTCTCACCAAAATAATTAGAAGTCATCTGGAAAAAAGTGTGATCCACAAAGGATTGCAGAGAGATAAAAAAAAAATGAAAAACACAGTTTCCAAGTCCTGTTCCACAAACAATCCTGTTAATACAATTCTCTCCAAGCCCAAAGGATGACTGGAAGTAGGTACCGTTCAATAGAATGGATCAAAACTTGATGAGAATCTGGCCATAACAGTATAGGGCCAAAAGATGTTCAGAAGGTTCACATATCTTGTCATCCATATAAAATGAAACAACAAAAAAGTTATGTAGGTTGCTCTGAAAGTAATGCCTCCTGTTTATTTCCATGGAAACCACAACAGACACAAAGAGCACAATAACTATTTGATAGAGCAAATTCTCAGCTATAAAACACTATTTTCCAACACAGTCACCACCTTACCTATGCATTTTCACCAGCAATGAACAAGAGCCTGCATACCACACTCATAAAAATCTGCATGGCTGTCTAGAAAATGGCTTGTCCTTCATGTCGCTGTCGCCACTGCTGAAAGGTACCATCTATTGCTTCACTGTGCTCAGATCCATTGTTTGATCTCCATAAACATTCAGTAAGCATTGATGAATGTCAATGGGTGCAATGATTTCCACGTGGAGGAACTCAGTGACACACTTTGCTTCATACACACTTCCATGTCAGATGCCATTTTGTCAGGCTGCCCCTCTGCTGCCATCCGTCACATGGCAACAACGTGTAATGGGATATCAGTGGGAAGGTTCAGCCTCTACTGCCGTACCACCAACATCCGCCTCTGATGTTGTGGACCAACAGAATAAATTAGGATGCATTACTTTTGGAGCAGCCCTTGTACATGGCTTTCAAGGAAATGGCTAAGAGAATAGCCATGCAGATACAATTTTTTTCCGCAGTTCTGGGTGGAGGAGAGGAACTGGTCAAAACACAATCCCATAAACTTTTTAGTCCTTTCAGACATTGCAAGAACACTACGCTACCACCACACACACAAAACCAGAGCATTCCTACCTGTAAAGTTGTTTGTGGTGTTACGATGCCAAGCTCTGAAACCTTCAGCTTTCCCCGGGCACACAGATTATCATGCGCTTCACCGTCCAGATTTTCTTACAGCTGAAGTGCTGCCTGCAAATACTCCCATGAATTGAGGTGCATTGGCAGGTTAAGGGGCACGGGGTAAAAGGCTTACACGTTTTATTTAATAAAAGCAAGAACCCCACAGCCAGTGTTATAACATTTTTGGGAGCTCTGCAGCAGAATACTGGAAGGCAAACCTGCTAGTCCAGGGCTGCAAGTTTTATGCATCGTCCCCATAAGAGTTCCCATCCCTCATGATCACACCAGCTTTGCCTGAATGGCCTGGCCACCACTTCTGCTTCCCAGGGGATCAGACAGAGTAAAGGCAAAATGCAAAAAAGGCCAGAGGCTTGTTTCATTGGAGGGACGCTGTTAATTAATGGATTCCATACAACTGTAAGTATAGATAATACTAGTACCAAAAGCAGAGATCTGTAGGCCAATGCATTCCCAACTGTACGTTTCTCCTCTCTTACCCCATCAAAGAATCATACCTTTCCAATTACAAAAAGCAAAGCCAATGTTTGAAAGATAGTTGTTTTTATTTTTCTAAGCTTGTACCTGTGGAACATAATAAATGACCTGATATAGTGACAACTTTGCAAAAGAAGAATCCCTCCTCTCCCCAACATCTGGACAGCAATATATAAATATTTACAATGAAAAAATAGGCAAGGGAAGAGAATGAAATCAACGTTATCCAACTGAGATTGCTTCTACACATCAGATTTTGAACATCAATTATTTCATTCACTTTCATCTTAATTGACACTTTCACTTCTATAGTACTGAGTAACTTCAGTTCTTAGATCTTATGAGCAATAGATTTACTCCTGGCTCTGCTTCTATAGTTTTCTCCTGTACAGTAACTATAGAATTTGCCTACTATTTTTTTTTTTATTTCAAATTGTAAACTTTGAAAATGAAGAAAAAATTAAATAGAAGTTTATGTCTCCAGATACAAAGTTTCTTACACAGTCAAACACGTCACAAAACTGAAAATCAGCATAATGAAATGCTGGATAGCTTCATAATGAGGACATGAGGTCTGTGTCCTGATCTGTTGGCTTTAACAAAAGCTCTTCTCAAATAGAACAAGTACATATAGAAAAAATAACCTTTTTATTTTCTTGTTAAAAAAGGAAATGGTGCTTTCTAAAACAAAAGATGTTTTAGATTTTCTTGACACAAATATAAGTTACAGTGGAGAGAGCTTACAAAGCTTCAAATAAAAATGGCATTTGTTTTAAAGGATGACTTAAGGATGATTCTAAGAGGTTCAAGAAGCCCATTTACTCTGATAATTCTATAAACGTTAGTGTAAAAAAAAAAAAAAAAAAAAAACAACAACCAAAATCCACAAACCTACTTTTTTGCTTTCTGTTATATAGTGTCACACAATCACATGACTGAAAACATGTTGTCTGCAGAAATGGTGGACACCTATTACGCACAATTTGGTTTTATTATGTCAACACTGATTGCCTTGTCCAACAAGAGGTTTAACATCCTTCGGATACCGAGGTGCAGTCCTTAGCAGCTGTTTCACATATGTGAGCTTCTTCTACCTCTAGTGCCCAAAGACACACGAAGCCTTGGTTCTCTTGCTTTATAATGCTCATTGAAGTCCAGTCTAAAGCTAAGAAATCGAAGGCTTTCATCAGAACTGGTTGTCAGCAAGACCAAGAACTGCTGGACGATTCCCTGAATTGAGAGGGGAAAAAAAAGAAACAAACAAGAGACAGCTAAGAAGACAACAGTGGTGTGCTTCACACAGGCATTCTAGGTGGTGTCCAAGCTTGGCAACAGGCTAGAGGGAACCCAGGAAAGGACAAGCACAAGAATTTATATTCATCTGTTAGCAACTGAGTTATGTGGGATTTACTCTTTCTACAAAAAGCCCATAGCTTGGTTTCACCTTCAAATTTCTGCCATACACACTTCAAGATTTTCAGTGCATATAGCTCAGTCTTTCAAACAGACCGTCCCCTTACCCAGCAAGGCTATCCATCTGTCCTAAGGCTTCAAAGGCTGCAGGGGAGCACTCCTGTGTGCCTGCTCTCCCACGGCAGCCCCGCCATAGTTAGGCCAATTCAGGACAAGGTGACCTTAATGTTTGTTTCTATGCTGCATGTACAATACAGGCCAGAACCGTTAAAAAAACACTGCTTATTTCAAATATACGTATTTGATATTTGGTATGCCAACAGCATCAAGTAGCATCCCAGAACCGCAAAGCATCTGCAGAGTATGGCGGCCAGGGCTGCAGACTGTGTACTTGAAGTAGTTTTTATTTGGACTTGCACTTAGGAAGCTGGAGGCACGTTTCTAGCCAAGGGCCTGCAGGAGCCCCACAGTGTGCAGGAAAGCACACAGCTTTGGGAGGATGGAGTATCTCCACTAGATACTAATGTGGACATGCCTACAAGCAGGCATGTCTCATTTACTTCCTAAATACTTTCAAAGATGACCAGGGCTGGCCAGAGAGGTCCTTGCAGGAGAAATCCGTGGTAGGGCTGACAGGAATACAGTCCAAGTAGACAAAGGCTACACTGCCAACTCGTAGCAGTCCTGCAGAACACACAAACTACAATCTATTCACAGCTTACACCCCCTGAGGTATCTGACTATTTTTCTCTGAAAGGGAGAAGTGCAGTATTTGGAAGCAGGAGGCAAATTTCTCCCAGATTTCACGTCCTCCTAGCAAAGTCCAGGATCTCTACAGCCTTCAGAAAAAAAACAGACACCAATATTTCTAACCTGGGCATAGTATTCTGCTTTCCTTCAAACTTCTACATGAACTCAACACTTAGCAGCACTTCATCCAGGGCAGCTATAGCCTGGCAAAGCTATAGGCAGTACAGAAATTGAATTAGTGGAAACCATCAGGTAAAAGGGCTGGGAAATGCTGTGCACGTGCTTGTACAGATGCTAAGTCATGGCTACAACTGCTGCAAGGAACATAGTTTACTCTTACAAGGGAAAAAAAGAACAATTTCACCTCATTTATTTACCTAGGGAACCAATGCATCCTTACATGCTTACTACATGGAAATGTTTATTTACAGATGTTAAGTAATAGAGAAAAAAAAGATACAGAAAGTACCAACAAGTAGCAAACCCTGAAGCTTTAATTCAAACTTGGCATCAATATCATTAAAAAAAACCTATCTTCAGGTACGCCAAAGGTGATAGATAAGAGAAGTTAAGGGCATACTATACTACACTTCAAGAATTTCTCATGTGTGAAAGGCAAGAGTGGAGTTTGGGGTAGGGTTCTGGATTTCAGCTAACCTGGGCTCAGACTCAGAAAGGCTGCTGTGGCACATAGTGCTGCGCTCCCTTTTTCATTGCTTTCTGAACTCTCTCCCTGAAATGTATCAGCTCATTTTCCTGGGGAATGGGAGCTCTAGTAGGTGATATAACATAGTAAGACAAAGCCAGAATAAGTCACATCACATCTGTGCTGTCTACTGAGGAATGGTGAACACCAGGCACCTAAGTACAACAAAGAAATAAAGACCTAGATCCACAAACAGAAGTTACACCTACCCTGTATGTGAGATTGATTTCTACATACTGTAATTGATCATCCATATTAAAAATACATATTACATATCTAAAGGGTACCTGGTAAAAGTGAGTGAGTATTCGCAGCTGTGAGCACATTTTGGGTATTGAGTCTTGAAATTCTTTTATCCTTTTCTTCTCTTCTTCTTCTTCTGATGCAGTTACACCCCATTTGCCCTACAGAGACAAAATAAGTAAGAATTCAGCTGTCACGTGATAGAAATTGCTAGTTGTGTCCACCTTCTGCCAGGCTGAACTACCATGTTCACACAATCAAGCACTGCCAAAGAAAGCCAAACATGGATCTTCCAGTGCTGAAAGCATCAGTCCCCTCAGTGGTTGCACACAGCACACGAAAATATTCAAAATGTGTTACTAACATTTTTTACAATGGCAAGTTACAGAACTTGTTCTCATATTCTTCACAGACGGACTTTACTTGCAAGATAATCTGAGAGCAGCAAAGCAGTTGAGTATCACACCAGCGCTGCACATCTCACATGCTAGTATGCAGGCAGGCATGGAGCTATGGCATTCTTTGCAAGAAGGTTGGGAATATTCAAGCCTCTACCATTTCCTTCACCTAAAACATCCCTACACGTCTTGTCCTCCAAAGCCCAGTGCAAAATCTATCCGCTTAGAGGTTTTGAGTAAAACACAAATGAAAAATGTTGTTTTAGGGTTTTGTTTAAACTCACTACCTACTGCTGATTACTTTCACATGCTCCTCAATACATTTTTCATTTCTTTTGTAGCTGTAGATGAAATAAAAAACCTCCATGTTAGATATTAAATAGATATTGTTCAACTAATTTTCATATTTTAGTAATGTTCTGACTGTACCTCAAGCTCACGCTGCTTCTTCCTCTCTTCAAATTGCAACCTTAGTTGCAACTCTTCCAGAGCAGCTCTGTACATTGCATCTTGGGCATTCTGGAGCTCAATGATCTGATCAAAAACAGCTCGAAGCTGGTTGAGAAGTACCTGTGAGACAGTTAGGTAACAAAACAATGAAAGGGTACTACAGCAAAAGCATTTAATTTACTACCACTCTTGAGAACGTAAGTTGAGTAAGTTAAATCTTTCCATGTTCAGCTGAGGAGACTGCTTTGCAAAGTTGCAAGTCAGTTGCTGCATGACAACACTGCTTCTCAGGATTACAAGCAATTGGCTCACTTTGCAACAAGTTTTATAATCAGCATCTATCAGTGTGTGCAAGGAGCTGCCTACTATAACAAGGTCTTATGTGAGAGGGAGAAAACAGACTTTTCTCCATAGTGCTGGAACATAAGAGAAGAAGGTTCCAAATACATAAGCCAAGATCACAAAGCTACAGTTTAATGCAAAGGAGAAGACTTACCCTGGAATCACTATCCAGCAAGCACCGAGCTATGATTGTGTCCAGAAAAACTTCATGAGCTGCAATGATGTGATCCAAGTCCTGTGCTTGTTGGACTTTGTTCCAGAGCTCATCCCACGAGCATTCAAGCACCTGGAGTACAATGAGTCAGGATTGGGCTGTTTTGATTTGCTAGATGACAAGCTCTTTGAAACTTAAGACACACAACACATACAGAATATTAAAAGCACTTCATTTTTAAGCAACCAATTGGGTGGATAGAGTATACCTCAAATGTAATGTAATACTGCATTTGATGAATGAAATGGACCATTTCTGATGCCAGAACGTGACACTGATGCAGCACCCCAGAAAGCTCTGTAAAAAAAATTCAAAGAGATGGCATGTTAAAGACCACAAGGACAGGCACAGCCATCAAACCAGCTTGGTAATCTTTTTTCTACCGAACAGAATACCTCATAAAACAGCCACTAGTCTTGGATGGCAGTAGCAATACTGGAGAAAACAGCTGAACAAAGAACATTGCACAATTAACTCCTAGAAAATGTTAGCCAAAGACACCAACTGTGTGCTCAGAGAGCGCTGGAAATTTGCACAGTATCACAAGTGAAAGAGTCTCTTTTAGTCCTAAGAGACAAAAATACAACACGTGTTCCCTGCTTTCTTTTGGCTGAAAAATCTGTGGCCACAGATCTGCAGTTCTTCTGGGGCCTCTTATACACCTTTCCATTAGTCTTCGTACTACAGGCAGCATATTTGGTACTACCACACTGACAAGAGAAGAGAGGGGTGGTTGCAACAGTAGTAGAGAACCTGTGGCTCTGGTGATCCAGGCCTGTTCACCTGTAAGACAGAGCATCTCTGTCACAGAAGGGTATCATCAACATCACCATCAACTGCAAAAATCCTCTGGAACAGAGGATTCTTCCTTCTGCAATCAAGCAGATATACAAACAAAGGAAGTCACTTCTAAAATGCTGCTAAAGCTATGAAACTACTACACAAAAGGAATTCTGCATTTTCCTGTCTACAGTGTTACAGACCATCCAATGATCTCAGTGACAGTACAACAAGGAACTCTTTTTTTTGTTGTTGTTGTTTTTTTTGCCTTTGAAGGAGGACTCTAACATATTGCATCTCCTTTAAATAGGGTCAATTAAAAAAAAAAACAACTCTGGGACTGGTTAAACAACAGGAACTGCTCAAAATACCCATGTGAGTTGGATACATCTACATTTTTTATCCAATTTAATGATAAGAAAAGAGCAAGACTGGCACTACAGTTTGATAGTGCACCTTTAAAGCACTAAAAATCCTGGCTGTTAGGAAGTTTTGGGAATGGTGAACAAAGCTATCCTAGAAAGTCACATGGTGGCTGAAAAAGATCCTCCTACAGGTGCTTCTCCCATCAATTACTGTCTTCCAGTCGCTGCTCTGTGTCCAGAAGGGTAAGGTACTGTTCTGGAGGAAGAGTAAGAAAATGAAGCAGGGGGATTGGACTACATGATCTTTCAAGGTCCCTTCCAATTCCTGACATTCTGTGATTCTTCTTTGCAAATCAGTGCTGGGGCAGACTGTCCATATATTGCAGAAGAAAAATGTACACGCAGCTTCCAACTTAAACATATCAGAGAATGAGAAAGACTCCTGCCCCTTCAGGCAGAAGGGAGATATTTGTAAAACATATGCTCCTTTGTCAGAGGCATACACTCAAATGCAACACTGAGCTCCTCCTGCTAGCAATAGCTACAAGGTCTTGGCTAGCATTTTAAATGCGAAGCCTTACCTAAAAAGCAGCCAGACCTAAAGGTGACAGTCAGCTCTGATTTAATCTACAGAAGAGTGCTCCATATAAAAGCATATGAAAGGCCTCTCAAGAAGGTCTTCCGAAAATAAAAAACACCCTAGCCATAGGAGACGGTTTCAGACTGAAGACCTTCAAGTGATGAGAGTAAAACCGCACCCTAGTCTCAAAGGGAACATAAGGAGAGAACATAACTCACCACTGGCTTCGAGTCAAACAAGGACTTCTTTGGTACAGAGATTTACTTTACTGTTGTTTCTAAGATTTTCTCACAGAAAGGACACTTAGTCATCAGAGATCAGCCTTGCAAACTGGAGCATCTTTACAAGAGCTCCCAAGGCCAAGATGCCTGCTTCTACCCACCAAACAGTTCCCAATTATTAAAAAAAAAGTATTTTTGTAAACATTACTATGCCACAAAGAACTGTAACCCCCAACAGCTTTTTTTTTTTTTTTTTAACAGAGAAAATGTAGCTAGGTCAGAAAAGTCAGCATTGAGCCGGTATAGATACAAATAATTCTATACTCTCTACAGAAAAACATGATCAAAAATTCCTGCTCCATTAAGCATAAAGAGCCACTACACTTAAGAGCTTTCTTGTTTCTGCTCAAACACCTGCTTCTCTTATCTTAGTTTCTTCTGTTCTTAGCTAAACAAAAGACAAAGAAAATAATGATAAAACTAGTAAATTTGGAAGAGTGCATGTGGGAGATGTAGTACTCCCAGCGGAAGAAAAAGGGAAGCATAGGGTACAGATGGAAAGTCATCAAGGAAGATGAATAAAAGGGAATGAGAGAGTAATGGTCTCTTTCCGGAGACAAAGCATGTTCCATTTGCTCATTGCTACAAAAACTCATAATCAAAGACTAGGTCAAACAAGCAGGAAACTTCCATACACGATAAAGCTATATCATCTTCATTATCTACCATTAAACAGTCAATCAAAACCAGCATCAAAATATAAACTTCATTTGTCATAGTAGACTTTTTTGGCCATTTAGAAACCAGTTACAGTGATCTAAACCCAGTTTACAAGTATGTCATCCATTCAGACCCCTCACCTGGCATACTTTTCAAAAGCTTTGCATTGCACATGTGTCCTTTCCAGATATCAGTAAGAATGTACTCCATACGCTTTGCTCTCCAAAGGAAATTAAATACTCTCAGATAGTGGCTCATGCACTCACGTGTAAACACCTACAAAACAAGCAAAAGATCAGAATAAATATAATAGATCTCCCATGTTCCGAAGGACCAATAACATCTTCACAGTTCACCTATTCTGACCTATGCAGTTTATTGTTAAATATCAGCATAACAAAAAAAGCTCTTGGGAAAATCCTCCCTCAATAACTGAGCTAAGCTATCTCGCATTCAAGTAAGCACCAAGCACTGCTGACGGCAGAGCTGTGGCACTCTATGGTCGAGCACTCTGGAATATGATCCGCAGTACACTTCAACTGTGTCTTCTTGCAGCACTGTCATTCTTAATTTTTTTTTCTGGTTTAACACAAAAAAGATTCTCGCATCATCAGTATTTCCACACTGCATTCTTAAGAAGACTGAAGAAAAATGGAGTAGAAATGCATTAAAGTTTATTTGTTCTACATAAAAGAGTCTTCTATTTAAGTACATTGAAATAAATGTAAATAATCCTCAGAACTGCTCTAATGCTTTTCTCAGTTCCAACTTGCTGTATCAATGTATTTGCTGTTCTACCAGCTTAGCAACTGAAAAAGTTTGAACCCGTAATTGCTTCTTGAGAGGTTTTCTTCTCTTCCAGTCTCATATGAGTAGAAGTGTAAGAAATGGACATGTTCACAACCAGCAGTATACAACATTACCGTTGCTATTGGTCCGTCAACATGATAATCCAAGCTGAAGACATCCCATCCAGTGTCACCAGGAGATACCTGTATTGAAAAGATGTATTAATTTTAGTGGATAATCGAAGTATGTTAGTGCTGAAGAGTTGCTTCTTCTTCTATTCTCCATAACATATGAAAAAGCAAGAAACCACAACAATATGTGATACAGGAGTCCGTTGTCAAGAGTAGTAGATTAAGCCAAAATTAACCTATGTTTTACAAAACGGTGGGATTCACCTCACCCAGTTGCTGATGTCCATCCTGCCAATGTTTTTCCACTGAAACTAGTAAAATAAATGAATGGGAGACTTCTCAGGCAGGATTGTGCCTAAAGTATAGGCTTACTTCAGATGCCTGAGATCAGACAGTTCCCACCTCTGGGGCTGGAACTTCCTTATCAACTCAAGTTTTTTAGTAGAGGTCTCCTTCATGAAATGTGCTTTCATTTCTTCACTCTTTGTGACCGCTGGTGAGAAAAAAATACCACCCCAAGATTTTTTTAAGAGCAGTATCAGCAAGAGCTGCTTGCGGATCCCCAAATCAAGGCCATCTGCATCGATTACTGGTAGATCCCAAATATTTCACCTTATTTTGTCAGTTAAATGACTGTATAACCACAATTCAAAATATAAATAGACAACAGGCAGGAGATGGGAAGAGAAGGCTTAAGTGAGGTTTGCATGTTTCAGAGGAGACTTCAATGGAAGAAGGGGAGGACAAAATAATATTTACTATATGTATGTATGAAAATTTTGTTTCACGTAGGTGTCTACACTATATGTATTTTTATTCACTTATCTTTCAGGTCAGAGTCACCATGATACAACAAACCTCCAGAAGTCGAACATCCAATCGTTTGAGAATCTCAGGATTATCGAACTGCGCATTGGTTGCCCTCACTGCTGTTTCAAGAATTCCCGTCAGATTATGCTGGTACAAGGTTGTGGCTGGTCGTGCAAGCTCGGGTCTAGAAGTTATGAAACAAAAAAGTCATGGCAGACTTCTTAGGTAGTCTGCAGCAGCAATTGGTTCTAACTGCAGCACATAGTGAAATAGATTCCTGAAAATTCTAAACCTCTCATGTTACTCTTCCAGTCTTAACCACAAAGAAAATTAATGAGCAAAATATTTATAACTGTTTATATGTGTGCAGCTATACACCTGAACATCAGCATGAGTTTTAAGTTTCAATGCCAGTCATCTCAAGTTACCAGGACTGCTATCATAACTATTCTGAAATCTCAGTTGCATTTGTATCTAAAATGAGGCAGATTAACACATCAAACCACTGATGTTATTTCACAGTTTTGAGACACTGATAGTCATCTCCTGGGCTTAGAACTCCTGACAGAAACACACAAACTGACTCCTTCTATGCAGCTTTCCAAGGATAGCAACATGCAAGCAGATCCTCTCCCCCTTCATCAGTGCTGGAAAGCCCCTCTCTACTTCTGCCTCAAATGTAACAGTGACTTCTCTGTACCAATCCCGTTCTGCTTCACACTGTTTTTCACTTAAAAAAGCCAAGGTCATGTACAAACAAGTTGATGAAAGATTTATTAGAAAGCCTGCCTTTCAGAACAGAGGAAAGCTTTGTTAAGGACATTTCTGGTAGACTAAGTTTCATCGGTAGCACCAGTATGTAAAAGCAGCCAGCTTGCAAATACACTTTATGAACTTTTAGGTCCTCTTGAATGCTTAAAACAGAGATTGGTGAGGCATCAATTAAATTTAAAAAAAAAAAAAAAAAAAAGGAATTAAGGATTTTGACACAATGTTTTGGACCAAACACATACAAAATATAGAAAACTAACATTCAGAGCAATATTAACAAGAGGCATCAAGTGCTCCAGAAACTGAACTTTGCTGCTTAAACTTGCTGACAGGAGCAAGCAAAGTACAAACATCCCTGGGGCTCTCACAGGCTCCATGTAAAGGTACATCAGTGTAGTTTTTCAAGACACTATGAAATGGTACTGAATGTACTTCCTACCAAAAAGAACAAAATTTCAGCCCTCAGGGTCAAAGAAACTCAAGTCACAATAGGATTTAAAAGTTGTTCAGGTAAACCTTTGAGTAATAAGTGTCATCTTCCGACAGCAAAATGGTTCCTGCGCTGATCATACACACTTGGAGCATCAGAAATTCACCATAATTACCCTTCTTATTCTTACTTGAGCAAATCCATTAAATGTCTGATAAAGTCTCCTTGACCAAGTAGTAAGTAGCGCCTCATGGCCTGCATGTGTTCCAATAAATTGTACTTCTTATTGAGAACATCCAGCAAATATTTGCTGGTCTCAAAATAAGCTGCATCGATTTTCTCTTGAAATGCATTTTCCAGATCCGTGAACAAATCAGCAGCTAAAAAAAAAATTAGAATTAAATTTGTATTTTTCCAAAAAATGAAGCAAACAAGCTTTGAAATTGAAACGTACAAGCAGAGGAATTGCTGTTTATTTTGATCCACTATATATTACGCATTAGGCATAGCTAAAGTGAAAGCAAGTGTAAAGCAGCCCATACTTCAACAATATTACTTTTAATGTGTACCCAGCCTGTACCTTCCAATATGAGTTCATATTACATCATCACTATTACACAGAAAGTGAATTTTCCTTTAGTTTGCTGGAATACGGCAGTTTACAGAATGAAATCATTGGATGGAGATCAAAAGGTGCTGGAATGGGTTGCCCAGGGAGGTGGTAGAGTCACCAACTCTGGAGGCATTCAAGGAACGTTTAGATGCTGTGTTGAGGGACATGGTTAAGTGAGAACTACTGGTGACAGGCAGACAGTTGGACTGGATGATCTCATAGGTCTTTGCCAGCCTTGGTGATTCTATGAAAAAGTACAGTTGGGGAAAGTTGTTGTTGGGGATGGATCTAAATTTCAAGGGTGGAAGAAAAAATATTCAAAGAATCGGTCAAAACATTCAAAAGAAAAGAGTTCCCGCATATACGTCAGAACAAGAGACAAGGGAATATGCTTGCATTATCTGGGAGACAGACAGTAACCTTGTGCTTTCTTCTCCACATTCAATGTACGGCAATTTGGGACCAGAAAGTAGGAGACAGCTCTTTAGTAGGCACTGTACTTCACTCTTTTATACAACTATAAGCTTGTTAAGAAAGGGACTGCAATCAAGCTTCTATGAGATTTGTTCAGTTCTGGGGCACCCAACGTAAGAAGGACATGGAGTTGCTGGAGCAGGTCCAGAGGAAGGCCACGAAGATGATCAGAGGGCTGGAGCACCTCCCCTATGAGGACAGGCTGAGAGAGCTGGGGCTCTTCAGCCTAGACAAGAGAAGACTCCGGGAGGACCTTATAGAGGCCTTCCAGTACCTGAAGGGGGTCTACAGGAAAGCTGGGGAGGGACTTTTTATACGGGCAGGTAGCAAAAGGACAAGGGGAAATGCTTTTAAACTGGAAAAGGGTAGATTTAGACTAGATATCGGGAAGGAATTCTTTACTCTGAGGGTGAGACACTGGAACAGGTTTGCCCAGGAAGGTTGTGAATACCCCCTCCTTGGAAGCATTCAAGGCCAAGCTGGATGGGGCTTTGAGCAACCTGGTCTAGTGGGAAGTGTCTCTGCCTATAGCAGAGGGGTTGGAATTAGATGACCTTAAAGGTCCCTTCCAACCCAAACTATTCTATGATTCTGTGAGAGAGCAAAAATAATGTAGCTTCTTCAGGCAACACGGAGCAAAACTCCAAATACTGGATGGTCAACTATCGGGCCTTCCTCAGCATTAAAGGATACACTCCCACTTTCACCAGTTTTTCATTCTGCAACAGCTGCTCTAAAGGGAGAAAGCAGAGATCCAGGTACCAAAACGTTAAACAGTGCACTGTCCAAGTATTAGTTTCAACCTGCACTGCAGACGTGAAAAACTAGAACCAAGTTTCACATGTTGTTCTTAAACTGCTTTTAATCTTAGTAAATAAAAAATGATTCTAACAAAGAATTCATTCCATAACAAGGTAAACCTCGCAAAGTCCTATCACCTTTTACAAGGGTAGACAGTGATAGGACAAGGGGGAATGGTTTTAAGCTCAAGGAGGAAAGGTTTAGATTGGATGTCAGGGGGAAGTTCTTTACAGAGAGAGTGGTGAGGTGCTGGAACAGGCTGCCCAGAGAGACTGTGGATGCCCCATCCCTGGAGGTGTTCAAGGACAGGTTGGATGGGGACCTGGGCAACCTGGTAGTACCAGATCTGGAGGTTGGTGGCCCTGCCTGTGGCAGAGGGGTTGGAACTTGATCCTTGGGCCCATTCCAACCCAATCCATTCTTGATTCTAAGTCTGGTTCAATGGCACACTGAGGTTGCCAAACTCTCATTCAGTAACCTGTGAAGCTCTCCAAACGACACCAAGTACAACCATATGTAAAGAATTCACAGATATTTGCAAAAGACTTTGCTATGCTCAAAATCAAAATCTAACTGTAACCTTATTGAAATGAACAAAAAGCTACTAAAGAGTAACCATAAAGGGCATATGGGCTCTCACGCATTAAAACTGAAATCTCTTCTAAATTGTAAGAAATATTAAGAAATAATCTAAGAAATTCTGAAATTAACCTTAATTTGGTTTAATGGTCAATAGCTGGCAAACCAACTTTGAAGTCCTTCAAAAACAATTTTACTAGCATCCCACATATTCAATTTTCATTTAACATACTACAGTGGTAGAATGCATTTACAGACAAACTTCTGTCCTGTCTATTTTACTGCTCATTCTCTTACTTACAACTAATGGATTTTTAATTATCTTTTTTTCAATCACAGAACTAATTTATTATTATTATTATGGAATCACGTGCTGTGGATTTGATGAGAAGTCTCAAACTCTAAATTCACACAGCAACACTGAAGAATATCCCTGCTCTCATCCTACTTCTGCAACTTAAAGTCAGTTGAAAGCAGGCTGATCATGCCTGGATTCATTCAGAATCAGTCAGTACACAACCAACCATCCAGCAAACCCATCAAATTAAGAAAATTACACACTCACATCTCCATACATGCACTGTAAAATGCAATTATCCATTAAAAAAACAACCATGCATTTTAAAGGCAGATGGGACTTTTGTACTCCTTTCCACCTCCTTATCTAAAATGTCAGCTTAAGTGTAGTTTATAGTCAAAACCACATACTGCACAGAGCTCAGTTTAAAGGGAAGAAGTTGACCACCAGTGATACCCTACCACCTTTCGAAGATTCCGCAGATTTAGCCACAGCAATCATCTTTGTGGATGGAGTTTGATCATGACAAACTTGATGCAAGAAGTTTATGGATTTTCCTATTAGGAGGACCTGAAAACAAGAGATTTCTTTTTAAAAATTAATTCAATAGTCACTTGCATGTTAGGTAAATATTAACAAAAAATTCACCCACAACCACCAGGACAACATGTTATTTTATCATCTTTCTTCACTCCTAGCTTCACAGTCTCAACCACAGCAACCCAGAACTCCAGTGACAAAACAAAAGGGTGTTCAAACTCAAGATATCCTTAAACAATGACTATTAGTTAGAAAATGAAAAAAAAACAAAAACAACCCCCAAAACCAGTCCTTAGTCCTTCTCAGGGAATAATTCTATTAATTTAGTTATTTTTAAGATTAATACTTATTGTTAATTTTGGTCTCCATTTTCTTAATAAAAATCTAAGTAACAGCACAGGCCAAGAAATCATCACAAGATTCATTTTTAAATATATACCTTTTTCGATTGCTCCATTGTAATAAAGGAAGGGATCATTGATTTCCTCAGAGTGTACTTGTCATGCCACAACCGGTCAGTTTTAACTGTAGGATCTGAAGCTACAAAGAACTGCAGATTGAAATAAATATTAAAAACAAAAGAGGAATATGAGCCATAGAATAACTACAGGATTTCTAGAGTAACTCTGCAACCATTAACTGCCTATCCAACCTGACAAATTAAAGTTATTTACTAGGCTAGGGATAACAATAGGTACTAAAAGCAAAATATTCTCTCTCTGACTTTGGAAGAAATGAACTTTTAATCAAAAACACAAGACTTGCATTCTAAATAGTTACAAAGAACTCTGTATATGTTACTATTGCAACTAAGCTGGAAGATATGGAGATGACACTTCCATCAGAAGAGAGAATCTACCATTAGTTCATTATTCTGCCTCTATAAATAGACCCAGGATATGATTTGTTGAAGACAACACACTTTATCATTGCAACATCACACTAACCCTGAATTCATTAAGAGTAGTCACATCTCATGTTGTAACTGTATACATTACTTACTCATATTATATGTTTACAACACAATTTACTTCTTTGGTTCTCCTCTAGGCTTCCACAAAGCAAATGAACAAAGATAAAATATTTCTCATACATTAATTACCTCATGATATGTATCCTCCAGCTCTCCATCATAAATCCATCGATAAAGAAAATTCAGTACAGGATGGGATACCAGGCCAAGAATGTGCTGAACCAGAGACCTCATGTAGGGATCTCCTGTTTTAGTATAGGCATGAACGGCTGAAGCTAGTTCACCACCTTTTCTCCCTGTAAGTTCACAGGGGAGAGGAACAGAAATGTACGAAGGAAATAAAATACTCCACAATTAAATTCAGCAGCCATCAATTTTAATTAGTCAAATGTCACTGACAGCTTATTGAATGCACTTCTAAAATGTATAGAAAGTAAATTTTTTAGTGTTGACTGGGGATGCTTCAGTTTTAAGGCATGAATCATTAAACACACTGAAGTATTAAGCCTATTTTTGACACGGTATTCTGTTTGGTATATAGCAGCTTGCAGTAACGCAAAATTTACAGAATCAGATCACCCACAAATTCCCAACCACTCCAGTCAGTAGAGTGTTAGAGAAGCTATGGTATTAATTTTCTTTCTGTCCTGTGCTTGTCTCTCTCAGATGTTCTGTGTGCATATATAAACACAAACATATCTTTTCTGCTTCTCAGTTACAGTCTCCTCCGTAACTCCTTTATAGGTATCATCCCCTGTCATCTTCCAACTGAAAAGTAAGAAGTTGCCAAAAAAAAATAAAAAAATAAAAGATATCTAGCACTTGTTTTGCTGTTATGCTAGCAGTTTAAAATGTCCTAGCAGTACAGGCCTAGGTTGGTTAGTGACCAAAGTTTTGGTCAACTCCAGCACCACTCCTCAGCTCTTTCCTGTGGATCGCTACCACATACTTTTTTCAGATTTGGCAAGTTTTGCTGTTTCACATCAATCTGCAGACCTGTTGCAAATTGCTCCCATATGTCAGCTTGCACAGAATACTCATACTCAGAGAAAAGACTGAGCCAGTCATTTTGTAGTGTTAGTAGGGTTTACCACAGTATAATATTCTCTGAAAGATAACTAAAAGTGAAAAATTGAAAACAGTATGAAAGGTATGTCCCTAACATTTGAAGGATATTTTAAGCATGTCCAAGTTTAACAAAAACGTTTCAAATAAACAAAAAACCCACCAACACGTTTAAGTGTATCTACACAGTACTCTAATTCATCAGTTTTCTGCTTGAAGGAAGAAAAAGAGATACCTTAAAAGATGAGCTACTCAAAATTTTCAGAAAAATATAACAGTAATATTACTGATATCCACAGCTAGCAGGCACAACCACTCAGAAGTTAAATAACTTTCCCAAAAAAGTTAAATGAACATAAAACAGACCTTGACAGTGATCAACAAGTGCTGCAAGGGTCTTTAACCTTATTTTAGGATCATATGTCCAGACAAGAAGACGACGAAGTGTTAAGCTGCTCTCGAGTCCCAGATTTACACCCTGATCGTCTTCCAATTGGAGCTGATCAAATAAGAAATAGACAGACATATCACGGAACAAAACTGGAAGCACTGAAGCGTGAAATGGTGTTTCATAGTTTTTGTTCTGTAATTAGCATTTTACTAATAAAAGCTCAGAGAACAGAGTGGGGAAAGCAGAAAGAAGTTCATGGCATCTGTCTTCCCAAGCATACTGAGCCCTGCTTTCTAGGAAGGGGCTGGACATCTGCCTGCTAATGGAAAGTAGTGAATGAATTATTCTTTCTCCTTTGCTTGTGCATAAAGCTTTTGCTTTCCCTAGCAAACCATTATTAATTCAATTATGTTTTTGCCTTGCTTCTATTTCCTCCCCACCTCCCAAGAGACAGGATTGAGTGAGAAGCAGGGTAAGAGCTTGGCTATTCACTGTGGTCAACCCAAGTGAGTGGCACTAGAACCTTCCTTTTTCCATCATATGCACCTCCACCCACCAGAGTCATCTCTTATTTGAAAGCAGAATGGGTAAAGAGGTCTGAAAGGTTTTCTTTCAAAGAAATCAAATATTTTCACAGTGAAAAATTTTTGGAAGTTGTAATAAATCAAAGCTACAGTAAACCAAAAAATCAAACATTTTATGCACAGAACGGGAAATAATTACTAAAAGATTAACAGGATGGTAGCCAGGAAAAAATACAAGTGATAATGACAGGCATTCAAAAGCTATAAATGTTAAAGAACTGTTCTTGTTCCCAGCTGCTGAAATACGCATTGCTTGAAATACAGAGAACGTTTTTCTCCTTTCACAAAGATGCGTCATGCCATTTGGGATTTGAATGATAGAAACATCACATAAGATCAAACTGGCAAAAGTGAAGCAAAAAGGGACAGAGGATTAGGAACACCTGTTACATTTCCTGCTTATGAAAAACAGCAAATCTAAGAGAAAAATATTTATGAATATATACATCTAAAGAGTAAGTAATGCACAATTTACAGAGTATTGCATCCACTCTCAGTAGCATCTGTTGTACATCCTTCCTGCTCTAGGAGGATACCTACATGTACCTTAAGGAGTTGCTTTGCTTTACGTTGTCTGAATAAGAAAGTTAACTAAGAACCATCTAGTTTACCTGAGAATGCAAAACAGACAGAAGTCGGTAGTATTCTTTGAGTTCCTGATGTAAAGCTGCACAAAAACTCTGTAAGAGAAAGAAAAGGAAAAACTATCAGGAAAAGTCTTTCTGATTTAATGTAGAACAGCCCTTATTCTATCATCATACTGCGAAGGTAGTTAGAAGTGTCCTTAAAGGAAATGAGCTAAAAGTTTCATCATGTAAGCTAAAACCGGCCTACATGTAAGTGCTTCCACTAGAGATGTGCAGTCCTTTTCCAAGAACAAAGATAGACGACAATGTACATATATTACCATCACAATGACAACATTAATAATTTCCACAAGGAGTGCAAAACAAACCTTAATCCAGAAGATTTTTTTTAATTATGTAAGAGGCATTATGTAATAAAGAGTAGAACTTCAGTTTCAAAAAGGCCTCTAATAATGGAACGCAGCTACCATTATGTGTATAGCATAGAGTATGGCATAAACAAGAAAACACAACAGTCATAAAAGAAAACTCCCATTAAGTGCTGCTGTGTTGAGTAATCCAAGCTTCTGCCCTTTTACCCATTGGCAGCTTTAGATGATTTTTCACTTCACATAAAGGAAATGAATGACACTGAGTACACGCAAAGAAACTTGTACAATGTGCAAAAGTTAACGGGACAGAACTAAAGAAAAGATTGCTTTCTGTAAAACAGTTCTAACCATAGCTACTTTGTATGTTTATACTTCAGTAACCCAAAGATTATTTTAAGATAGTTCTGGAAGGAATACTTGTTTAGTAGTGGATGATGCCCAACAGTTTGGGAGTCCCAGGTATTTTCTTTGTTAGTTTTGTTCTTAACCCAGCATGCAGACTGAAAACATTAGTGTAACATTTTCTAAAATTGAAGTAAAAATACAACACCATTTTGGACCAAGTTGAAAATTTTGGACTTTAAACACTTCTTTCTATATTTTGTTTGTTTTAAGAGTGCTATTCTTCAGAAATTATTTCTTAATCCTTGGCTAATTACTTTGATATCTTAAAAAAAAAAAAAAGATGCTCTTGATATTTTAAGAATTATCCAGGCCCCTCTCTCCAACCCATTTTAAGTAATATGAAAAAAAAAAAAAGAAAACCACCTCACACGAACCCAAGAGCTTCAAGTAAAATATTTATTCATTAAAATATGTACAATGCATAAATCATTACTACAAGAACAAGAAAAAATATTTTTCCCCCCAACAAAACTACTTTCCTACTAACACACTAAGAATTTTAGTGAAAAAAAAAACACAACAACAAAAAACAACAAACATGAATCTCACTATTACATGCTTTATTGAAGAAAAAGCCTTCCTTTCTTCAATTATACTTTATCAGGTAGAAAGCAATATAAAATTGACTTTATTCCAAGGATACTGAAGGGCAAAATGAAACCCCCTTATGTGTAATTGCACTTTTCATTTCTTCTCACTTGCTTCTTCAGTACATTTTTAAACCTATTAAAGTAGCATTTGTCAAGACAGAGGGCAGAGTAGATCCTCCAGTGAAACATCTGAAGGCAATGCAAGTGCACACAAAAAGCGAAAACAGCATCACTGACTTTAAAGTTAAAATTTACATTCGGTGCCAATTCCAGCATTGTAAATTACAGATTTTTGTTTCCCAAAATGTCATGGAAAAGTGGACACTATCCTAGATTTCTGACTGAGTCTAAAGCAAGACAGCTCAGGAAAGAGAGAAAACATTTTAAATGCCCACTACTATATGGACATTTTTTTCAAATGGGCAAAATGTCAAAATACAAGGCAAATTTTATTTCATTGCCAATTATTTCTGAGGACAAGGTAAAACTTACATGCTAAGCAGCAAACATTGAAGTGCAGTATATAGGTATACCTCTACTTCAATAACTGTTATTCCTGATATTTTGCCTGGTAAAAACAGTCATCTCATCCTGCACACATCTTATCTTACATATTGTTTAAACACATGTTTAAACAAGCATTCTTTTGAAACAGTAAGCAAAAGAAGCTTTGGAATGCACAAAATATTCTTGTGCATAAATTCTTAAAGCACAGTGTGCAGCACCTGAAATTGTCAGCTATGAAAGCAATGAAGAGCAACAGAATATACTTTTTGCCCAGATACCGACAGTAGGAGTAGAAATGCTTTTATTTGTATGCTTATGCACTAAAGCAAGTATTTGCCTCAAGCAAAATTAACAGCATTAGAGCTATGCAGATTCATCTATCAGCACAGCCCTCTTCTGATTATCTGAAACCTATATGTGGTAGCCAAGATACTGAACGTTCACTGAAGAATTAAAGTTCTCCCCTTGCTGTAAGCTTGCAGATTAAAGGCAGAGACAGTAAAAATAAGTGTTAGTATGGAGCTACTAGATAAATAAGTAGAAACTTCACCCAGATAAAAGGTGGAGAGTCTGAAGAAAATGCATATACAGTAACACTACTTTATAAAGCATGGAAATCAGGACTGGATCACTAGAAAATATTTATTTGTAACTAAAAGGGTTACTTAGAATGAGAGAAAGAAGGGAACAGAATAAAACATTAGAAAAGTAGGAGCACTACAGTATCTCTACTGACCTCTTAAGAAAAAATAGATTGAAGGGAGAAGCACTTCAATTTCTTTGCAGATTAGGTAGGATGTAATGGCTAGAGGCAAGGACAACATTTCTGTCGACTCAGAAGGGATAATATCCAGTTTTACAGAGGAAGCAAGTGAGAGGAAACGAGAATGCCTTAGCAGTAAATGTGGTTTTGGGTATTACAGCAGCTGTGAAGTTACTGTAGACTACAAATCATGATGATGAAACCTATAAAAACAAAAATTGACATTCTTTTGATGTTGTATTCAAAAGAAAGGGCAGACAATAATGGGGTATTTGCATTTTTATGTAGAGTTAATTAGTATTAACACATGACCATCAACATTAGCTGACAAGACAAGAGTGTCTCCTGCATAGGTCACCTTAACAACTGAAAGAGTGATTAGTTCAGAAACATCATCATCTTGTTTAAGCAATATTTTTGTTTGTAAACATGCATAAGCACTTCAATTAAAAAGTGAGATAAAAAAAAAAAGGAATCTATGCAAGAAACCTTCCAGCACATGTCCCTTGCCTTTAGGCTTTGACCCACACCAACAGTGGCAGTCCATAAAATGAGTAAGTTGAAGGATGAATGCTCCAAGCCATGAATTCTCCAAAGTTTACCCATCGTTCTAGTTTTGCATTTTACTCAGTAGTTTCTAAGGAAACAAGACCAAAATTCTGCAGCAAAATCAATTCTTTTAGTGGACCTACCTGACCTACAAGTCCAAACGCACGATCCAAACTCCTTTGGTCTGTGTATTTCCTTATTTTATTATGTAGCCATCCCAACTCTGCAAGTCTGCTTGTGGTGTCTCTGAGAGATTTCGACAAGCTAACCTACAAAATTAACAGAAACAATATCTTGTAAGTTGAAGTCAAAGCATGCTAACCCCTGTTTCTTCCCTAAAGTCTTTCTCATAAAACAAGCCAATTCAGGAATCCATAGTTTTAACTTTTACAGAGGGGCAGCGCCAAAAAGTAGACAACTATATAATTAGCATTAAGCATATACACGTAACCCGAGGAAAGGCAACAGCAATAAATTACTGGCAACTTTGGGATCCTCCTTTTTGGGAATCTTAATCTTGCAGTATTCACACACTCTTTTTACATTCAGCAATTATGACAGTAACAAAAAAGTGATTTAGTATCACACTTCATCTTAACCTGAAAACGAAGACTGAAAATACTGGGTCTCCAAAAAAGTCATCAATGACTGAAACCAGTGAAGAAACCTAGAGAAAAAAAATAGCTACTACTACATGTGAGACAAATCTTTACTAGAATATAAACAAGTCAGTGCCAGAGTAGGTATCAGAAACCAAAACTTACAGAATCAAAATTCCAAGTTTAAGTTAGATCCACCAGTAACAGCTTTTACATGATATTTAATCATGTGCATCTGAGCTCTTCTAGCTTGTTTCTACTTTTCTTTTACCAAGTGTCTCACTTCATGCTGCAAACTTGCCCTAGTTCCCTGCAGCCTATTTAACTACTACTATTCTTTCCTGAAACAACAATTTCTTCCTTCCAATCATCAACACTAAAGGCATTGCCTTCACCTCTTACTCTTGCTTGAGATGTGCTTCTAACCCATTCTGTCACGTTACCCAAGAACACATGTAATCAAGTTTTTAAAATTTTGACAAATGAGAACAAAGAATATAACTTATCCGTCAGGCCAAGAGGCAGAGATTGACTTTCACCCACAACACACGGGCCCATCTTATCTTTATAGAGAATTTTGACTTGGAGAGCTATCTGGAACAGTCCAAATACAAGCAAGTAAGAGCACTACCAAACTAACAGACTGCTGAACATCTAGCTCACTCACTAAGCTTCTTAGGTAGTAGTACAGAAATATCCTCCAAAAGAAGAATCAACTACAGAATGAGATAGCTAGTGTGGACTTCAACTGGGTAGCACCACTTGGTAGTAAGACCAGAGTTGTCTTTAGCCCTCTTGTTTAGCCACACAAACACAGCTTTAACTGTTTGAACAATTTCTAAAGAATAAATTCCAGCCAAAACAAGTATGGCTCAACACAGAAATGCTGCCTGCAGCTACAACATGTGATAAGAACTATTTAGAATTCCACAGTTAGAGTGGTTGGCAAGCATTAAGCACAATTACACATCCACTGAAATCAAATGAGGAACAAGCAAAATTGGCTTAGTGTTATTATATTTGTATCTGTTAGCTCTAATCAGAAGCTTTCAGCTTATACAGTGCTGAATGTCATCAACAGATCTAGTATTAAGGCTGACATTAGAAAACATTCAAGTAAGAATCAACAGCTTAGCAAGCATGGTAGTTTCTGGAAAAAGACTGCATATTACAAACATTTTTAAATTGAAAACCGCTTCCATTTTCTGTTCTCTCAAACATGCCACAATATTAAAAACTTGAATTCCATGTCCTTGCCTCTGGATGTAGAAGAGAAAGTAGGCAAAAATCTACATGGTCTTCCATCTCAGTTTCCTCCTCCAATAAAAAAAATCCCAAAACAACAAACAAACAAACCAAAACCCAAAACGTTAATTTCACTCCATACTGCCCCTGCATTTGTTTAACGGTGACTTTCCTTCCATCCTTCTGAATGCATAAAAATTGGTTTGACTGAAAACAGAAGATTGCTTAATAATATTTGAAACTTAAAAAAAAAAAAAAAAAAAAAAAGGGAAGAGACAGGGCAAGAAGACTTATGTTAATGTTTTTAATTGCATGTTTTTCATGGCTATTCTTCCCTTAAACATCTGTCTTCTCACATACAAAATACAAGTCTCCATACAGTACCTTCCCTTCAACTTTATAGCAATTTTCAGAATTGCACATTTTGATGTTTTTCCCATCTATTCCCTGGAAGACATACAAAACATCTCTTACAAGGTTTGCTTCAGTTATCTCAACAGAGCCTAGAAAAGAAAAAAAAGAAAAAAGTGTTTACATTTGCTAGGAAAATTAAATTTGATCACAACTTCAAAAATCTATGTAGATTGTAAAGAATTTTTTAAAGACATTTAATCCAACAAAGTGAAAGAAAAGCCAAGAGTTCCCCAATACCTGGATCAGATCAGCTAGTGTGTTATATTTTAACAAACACTTCAGCAAAGTTTTAAACTTATCATTTCTGATCCAATCAACATTGCAAGTTCTGAGGTAAGCTTTATAATAACTTCACCTTTCTAAAACAGAACAGTTGGAAGTTTTTAACTAGGTCTTACAGAATAATCTCTTCTACACGCAGCTTGGAGAATATCAGAGTTAATTCAGAATAGAGAGTTGCTTGTTTAAAAGTGTCTTGCAGTGTTGAATGCCACTGTTCAGTATAAAAAGATCAACAGAAATCAGTCTGTAAGCTGCAGAACAGCTACAGAGCTGACCAACAGAAAACAGTATTGTTTCTCAATCTTTGATTTAGTAAAGCTCTTGCTATCCCAACATTCATTCTGCCTTCTGGCTCATATCTACGGTTGGAGGCTAGATTACATTTGAGATTTAAAGGAAATAAAAGATTGATGAAGATGTTATGCAGGCCACTGAAACTATTCCCACCTCTTCTGGGCTATAAAGCGTCATCTCTTTTCTTGACTTCACTTAAGACATCAAGAATGAAACAACTTCAGCCATCGCGACCATTCAGAAACTGAGATGTTACAACACACTTCTCCCAAATTTGACAGCACTCTTATCCTCATCAGTTTACCTCTCAAATAGGTCCACCCACCCAGAATAGAAACAACAACAAAAAAAAGGCATTCTTCCTTTGACAAAAGCAGCCATTGCCTTAAGGTGTTCTTTAAAACTCAGATTTCTCTCATAAGCTCAAGTGGTGCCCAAGTGTGGGTAATGCCTTTCAGGAACTCTTAGTGAAATCATAAAATAGTACAACAATGATCCTGACTATACTGTCTGTGTAGGTGTGGCAATGACCTACAGCAAACAACTTTAAAAGAAAACCCTTTAATTAGAAGAAATGATATTCACAGAAATATATTTTCTTGAAAATAGCCTTTCACATTCTGAGTGCAGTTCTACTACTTCAGCAAGTGAGTACATGTAAAAGAACTGTTGGTCTGTATACCTGTTCCACAATCAAGAGTTGCGGTCAACCAATTCAATGAAACAAGTGTCTACTGCTCTTTGTAGCAATCAGCACAGTAAGAATAAGAGGCAAGGCCAGATTTGAGAGAGAGGAAAAAGTGTGTCCATCCTCTTCCACATCAACAGTATACTGTTAATTTGGTTTCAGTTGCCAAATCTCACCCTCATCTACAACAGTGTAACTCTGTTCTGTTTGCTTTGTGTCCTGTTAGCAGTTAAGAATTCAGTTGTGTTTTAACGTACTTGACAAGTTCTGCAGAGGCTGGTAGACAGACAATTTTTTAGCTTGTAACTATTCATGATTTTTCACAGAAGAGTTATTAAACAAAACCAAAAAAACCCATCTTTTTTCTTTTTTGACAGCAACAGTAATGTAGGATGACGTCTACTATTAACTCTCAGAAAAGTCTCCTATTTTTATAGTAAAAATAGAGCAACTGCTGCAGAGATTATCTGCTAAACTGTTTATCCTTAGTTACACTTCTGTAAATTCAGAATACATCCTTTAAACATCAGTTTCAAGTTTACAGCCATTTAAAGGACTAAACTGGTAAAATTTATCTATTTTTATTTTTTTAATAATTTATGGTAACTTCTTTAAATACAACCACTATAAACATTGTAATAATTTAAAAGAAAAAAGGTTTAAACTTTCTGCACATTTCCAAGTTTGAAATGACAGAATCACAAGTGACTTAGTGTACTTCAGCAAGTTCTATTAGTTGATCTGTTGTTCCGACTTCCTAAAAGCATCCTAAATAGCATCTTTTCATCAACACTAGAATGACCAAGAATGCAGCCATAATCATTTGATTCTGACAAATACTGCAACAAAAACACAATCTTGTAAGAAGACCAAAACATGTTATCACTTCAAATACGGCAAAAACAAAATACAGAATGTCAGGGATTGGAAGGGACCTCAAACGATAGACTACTCTATTGCATATTTATTTCTATCCTTCTATAAAACACATTTTAGAAAAGCTTCTCGTAACATGCAATGTGCTATAGAACTATCTCAAAAAACATTTAAAAACGCTGGTGACTATTAATAACAGAACTATTTCAACTGTACAAAGTTAACCTTAGGAAACACATCTGTGCTTACCACTTGTATCTCCTTCTCGCCTTGACCTTGGTACACCACGTGAGACAGCATTTGAAAAGCCTTTTGAGGTAGTGCTTTGTAAAGAAGGCTGGCTTGCAGTTAGAGTCCATGCAAGACGCGACCCTAATTGCTGACGGAGGCAATCTCCAACACCTGGAGCTTGATAGGATTGTCTAAAAGGACAAAAGAGAGACATATCTTCAAAACTTTGACTCTATACCCATCGACTAGTTTGGGATATGCAGATTATAAAAGATGCCCTGAGCTTGAGGGCAAGGAATGCCTTTGCTCCCCCACTCATCACACCATAATTCATAGTATGGCCATGCATATTACTTGATTGTAACTAATGAATAAGAACAAAGCCCAATGAATAAGAACAAAGCCCGCAAAACACAGCAACTCTGGTGTGTTCAGCATTTATAATGCCTCAACAAGAGCACAATACTGAATTTAGCCTGTTATGGTTCAACAAGAACATACATCAAGAATCAGAGGGCAACAAGTATAAGGAGAAGTACAGGAGGAATTATGCTCACAGAACAATCTGATTTGGGTTGTCCAGCTACCAAGCTACAGGCATAAGGAGAGAACAGTGAAATGGCTGTGAAATGGTCAGACCAAGAATAGGTCAGGAAAAGCATAGCTTCTGATGATGTTCTTAAGCAGACATGTAGATGAAATAACCTCACTGACATACATTCCTACACTGCATCAGTATCACAGAATGGTGGAAGTTAGAAGGGACTTCTACACATCACCTACTCAAACCCTCCTGCTTAAAGCAGGGTCAAATAGAAGAAGCTGCCTGGGTCCTTGTCCAGTCAGATTTTAAATATTTTCAATTATGGAGATTACAAAACCACTCTGACAACCCTTGCCAGCATTTCACCATATATATTTCCACCCCCACCCAATTTCACAGTAAAAGAAGGTTTCTCCCTTATGCCTAATTGAGACTTCTTAAGTCATAAGTGTTGCCCTACTCAGAAAAGTTGGGCTCAGTCTTCTCTGCTCCCCTGGTAAGGTAATGACACACTGGTAAGAGCCCCCTGAATCCTTTCTTCTCCAGCCTGAAGTTACAACTCTCTCAGCCTCTCCTCACGCATCAAGTTCTCCTTTGTTTTGCAGTCTCTTCTCTGGACCCACTCTAATATGCCTTCTGTAATCGGGTGCCCAGAACTCAGCTCTCCACCTGCATCCTTGCCAATACCGAGCGGAGAAGATCAAACCACTCAGCCCACTGGTAATGCTCTTTCCAACGCAGCCGGGAAGTTGTTGGCCTTCTCTGCTACACACTGCACACATCTCAACTTTTTGTTTCACTAGGACCCCCAGGGCCATTGCTGCTAAGCAGCTTTGCAGCCAGTCAGCCCTCAGCAAGTCTTAATGTAGAACATCGTGTTTCCCTTTTTTGAACTTCAGGAGGATCTTGTCAGACTATTCCTGAAGCCATTCAGGTCCCTCTGAACGGTACTTGAATCACCTGTTTAATCATCTACTCCATTTTGTATCATCCTGCAATCTTTCTGAGGGTGCACTCCATCCCAGTCTTCCAAGTGGGAAGCTCCTGAGCTACACCATTAGTGACTGGGCTCCAGCTGGACTTCATATCTCCAACTCCAATCCTTTGAGATAAGCAGGTGAGACAGCTTTTAATTGACATAAACTACATTCATCACTCTCTTCTTGTTCACCAAATCAGTCATCTTATCACAAAAGGCTACGAGTTCAGTCCAGCATTATCTTCCCTTCACAAGACAGTGAAGACTACTGCCACTCCCCTTCTTGTCCTTCACATGTCTAGAAATGCTCTCCAGGATGAGTTACTCCATCATCTTCCCAGAGACTGATGTGAAGCTGACCAGCCTGTAGTTCCCAGGATCCTCCTTCCTGAAAAAAGGAGCAACATTTGCTTTCTTCCAGGAATCTCCCAATTCAAAGTTTACCAAGAATGGCCTTACAATGGTAGCAACCAGCTCCCTCAGCAATTGCTGATGCATCCTGTCAGGCCCCGTAGACTCTGATCATACCCTGCCAAAGGTAAATCTGGAGCAACGAAGACTTATGCAAGTGTCTCAGAATCCTGGTGTTACTGAAGGCCAATTTTACTAGCTTAGACCAAGGCAAAGAAAAGTCCACGTTTTCCCTAGCCACCTTCTACTGATTACGTACTTGTGAAATTCATTCTTCTTGCGCTATACAGCCCTCGATGTTGCACACAAGGTGAGCTTTGGCTTCCGCTGCACACTGAGGCAATGTTTTTAGATTGCTTTCAGGGTCACCTGCCACTGCTTCTACCTTCTGTGTGTTTCCTAAACTTTTTTTTTTGTGTGTGCGTGTGTTAGAGTTTTTTGCAGAAGCACCTTGTTGATCCATGCAGGGCTCCTGCCACCTCTGTTTGTTTCCTTCCTCCTTGATGGACCATTCTTGAGCTTTAAGGAAGTGATCCTCAAAAATCAATCAGTTCTATTGAATCTCTCTTTTCTCTAGGGCTATCTCCCATGCAATTCTTCCAAGCAGACTCCAGAAGAGGTAAGAGTCTCCTCTCCTGAAGTCCAGGGCTAGTATCCTGCTGTTTGCCCTAATTCCTCCCTCCAGGATCCTCAACTCCACTACTGCATGGTCACTGCAGCCAAGGCCACCCCCAACCTCTGCATCCCCAACCACTTCTTGTCTTCAAAAAAAATTAATCAGGTTCAGCAAAGCATCTCTTCCCATCAGCACCTTGATCTTCTGTGTCAGAAAGGTATCAGTGCACTCCAGAAGTTTTCTGGGTTGTCTGCTCCCCACAGAACACCCCCTCCATCAGAAATTGAGGTGGTTAAAGCCCTCCACGATCTACAAATTTAAGACCCTCTTCAGACATCTGGAAGAGCCTTATCTATTTTGTCCTGATGAGACTGTCTATAGAATACACCCAGCAGGCATGTCCTATCCGCAGCCCATCCTTTGCTGCCGCATCATCATGGTGGCAGTTCTGCCCAGCCACGTGGTCCAGTCCTGGGACACAGGGAGGGTACAGTACAGTGTTGACTCTGTCTCTCACACTCACAGCACACACACACAGTCACACTGAACACCATGCATATTAAACGTGGCCCGTGCTGGTGCTGATTAAAATGCAGTGACTGCCGATAATAATACTCCAACCTGCCTAACACTGTCTCGAAAGAAAACTGAACCCAAAAAAGAAACAGCATGGAAGAAAGAAGAGTGTTAAAAAATGAACAGACGAGGACTTTTTTTTTGTCAAGACAAGTAGTCTAGCATTATGCTTAACTGACATGATATCCTTGTGAATTTTCAAATATTATAACTCTAAAAGACAGTATATGCAGCAACATGCTGCCAAATTTGATGCATACCAAGCAATGCTTCGTAAAGACAAAATAGCAAAACTGAAAAAAGCCTGTCATGATAACAAAATTCTTCAAAAAAAAAAAAGAGTTAGAACTCAAAGAGGGTCTATTATAAAAGCTACTTATGAGGTAGCAAATCTGATTGCAAAAAAAAAAATCAAAGCCATTTACTGAAGATGAGTTTATTAAGCAAAGTATGAAAAGCATGGCAGATATGCATCCTGATTAAAAAAAAACAATAGATTTTTCTAAAATCAGATTGTCAGTAAAATTGGATTGTCCAATCAGATTGGATTTGACTGCTCCTTTAAGTAAGGAGCACCTTCATGGTGAAAATCAACTTATCTGTGCTATGTTTCAAACCATAACAGTATGTGAAATGAAACTTAAATTATGGCAACATCAAGTTACAGCAAATAATTTTATTCATTTTGATGCGTTGGCTAAACACAGTCCTGTGAATAGCCATGCTTTCCATTTTGATAAAGGAATTGAGAATAGGTTGCAAGATTTCAAAAAAAAAAACATCCTCTCTCTTTTTGTATATTTGCAACTCAATTTTCAGTCCACATAAATATATTACCTGTGAATTTTCAAATGAAATGTATAATAGAGTTGCAATCAGACATTCAACTCAACAAAAGGTTTGGTCATTTCTCTTAACCAGATTTTTATAAGACTTATCTTAAGAGAGAAAAATATCCCTAGCTTCACAGTCACGCCTTATTCATGTCATTGATTTTTGGCAGTAAGCACATTCGTGAACAATCATTGTCAAGGAAGAAGTATGAGAAGATTAAAATTTCATCAGAAGTCTGACAAACACCTTGAGAACTCATTATGACTTGCAACCAGTTCTAATGAACCAGGCATTGATGCATTAGTTTCACAGCATCAAATATTCCACCATAATATTTCGCTGGTACGAGCTGTCCTGCCGTGTCTTTGGGATGCCAATGAAACCACAGCCCTAGAACTGCACACAGACACTGTAAGTCCTGCTTCCTGTGCTGCATGTGTTAGCATGCAAGCAATCCAAAGTTATTCTGATGTCCCAGAAAAGATATAAGAACTTCCTTCATAAGACTAACCTCTCCACAGTTCCTTATTTATACACAGTCACTTGCTGTGGACCTCACTCTGTTCTGGTAGCTTAAAGGCCTGCCTTGGCTGCATCACCCTGTACCTTTTGCTTACCAACTTGGTCTACCACTTTCTTGACTGCATATCATTGCCAATCCCCCTGTTCCAAAATTCAAGTTACCCTCCACTGGTATATTGAAGATTTACCATACAGACCCAGTACTATCAAAAAATTGATTGTAGAGCACATTAATAACAGCAAAATCCAGTTGTCAGCACGCACTTCCATAATATGATAATATACTTCCGTAAGATCATCCTAAATACACTGTATTAAAAAATTCAAAATTAATCTGTTGCATCTTCTGAAAAATGCATCCATTCAGAGCGTGTTTTGGGACCATCTTGTGGTCACTGGAAGAAGAATTAAGAGATGAGAAGATAATGTTCTTATTCTCTGATTGCAAGAATGAAAAAAATAATACACTAGGATTTTAGTCAAATCATAACCAATGAGGCTTCCATTAAGAAAAATTAATAGGGCTTTGTTTTCATATCACTTTACATTCTTTTTATTATGTTCTTCTGTGTTTTATTGATGTGGACACAGTTTCTTGAAAGGTGATGTTCCCACAGCTTTTGGATGAAGGCTTTATTCCCAGGCTCTTCCATTCAATGTTGAAACAACTATGCAGATAAGAATGCCAAGGCCCTCACTTTCACAAGCTCCATAACATTCTGCTAACCTAAGATCAACTTTTACGAAGCAATGTATTTCCAGGTATATATTACAGAATCACTGTCCAATTACTCCCTTTCACAGACTATGAAGGCATGTTCATTTTCCCTCCACAAAACGCATGAAGCACATGTCAGGTACCAGTAACATAATAAAGTATCCCATGGTACAATACAGTCCCAGATTTTGAGTGTATTAAGTAATTCAACACAGAAAAGTCAATATTCAGGCAATCATTTTATGGCTTACAAAGGCTGGCCAACTTTTGCTTATTGACAAATATCTGAATTATTTGATTTTTTTTTTCAGTTGCAAATACAGATTCATCTTGGTATGAACAGACTATTGAACCACTGATGAACAGGAGGTTTCCTAGAATTTGTTCTTCTAGTAGGAAACCTTTAAAACAACTGTTGTATAGTCATGAGTCATTCCCCTAGCCCCTTCAGCCCCCTGAAATAATGTCTTCTTGAAAACCCTCTATCCAAGTATTTATGAATACTAAAAACTGTCTCAGACTTGATTCAATCTGCAGTGGACTTCAAATACTTGGCTCACTCAAGCCATTAGGAAATTTGTTTGAATACTGAGTTAGAATCATAGAAGTGTAAAACAGCCCAGGATGGAAGGGACCTCAAAAGATCAGTAGGTCCAACCTTTCATGAGAAAAGGGAGCCCAGATGAGATTACTAAGCATTGAAATCTAAGTGATGGGGATTCTACCATATCCCTAGGGAGGCTGTTCCAGTGATTGGTCATACTCCTCTTCAGTCAAGAAGAAATCTCCCCCAGTGCAATTTGAATCAGCAGCCCAGAGTCTTCTCCACATGGCTTCTTGTGAAGAGAGAGCCTCCATCCTCTTTGAAGCTATCTTTTAAGTACTAGAACACTGTGAAGAGGTCACCACCAAGCCCTCTCTTTTACAGGGTGAAGAGACCTCACTCCTTCAGTCTTTCCTCATAATAAGGCAGGTCCTCCAGCCCTTTGATCATCTTTGTGGCTCCTATCCAGTCTGTTCACATCCTTTTTGAACTCCGGGGACGAGAGCTGGACACAATACTCCGGGTGCAGCCTGACAAGCAGAGTAGAGTAGGATGATCACACCTCTGTCTCTGCTGGTAATATAACCCCAAAGAGACAGTCCAGGATCTGATTAGCCTTCATTGCTGCAGCAGCACACAGGTGACTCATATTCTTTCTTTTGTCTACCAGGACCCCATAGATACTTTTCAGAAAAGCTGCTTCCCAGCCACACACATCCTAGCCTGTACTGGGCTCTCTGGTTATGCCATCCCAGGTGCAGAACCTTGCATTCTAATTTGCTAAGTTTTATATGGTTCTTGTTTGCCTCCTCTTCCAAAACAAAGATGGTTCTCCATTCTGACGTGTTTATCTCAACATCCAGCTTAGCATCACCACCAGACCTGACAAGAGTGCTCTCAATCCCATCATCCATATCATTTCTGAAGATAATGAATCATAGGGGTCCCTATTTGTCCTGGGGAACCCTACTTGAGACAGGCTGCCAGCTTGAGTTATGAACAAAAAACCATCAAACAAACATTGTACACCACCACAGTGTTAGCTGACTTCTTATCAACCTCAGACTACTCATCTCACCTGTATCTTGGTAGACAAGATTACTTAACACCTTCTTTCCCTCCACACCTTTTCCAATATTTGGATAAGACTAATGAGCTACTGAGCACTCTAATGAATCACCTTTAACTACAGCCAAAAGACTGCAATTTAAAGATGCAAGTTTGGAAGTAGATTGACAACCAGGGAAAGTGAAGGAACCAGAACTGCTACAACTGATTATTAAAATGAAGTCTTCACTCTGATGTCTGTCATCTGTATTTACATACTTATGCAAAACCAAAGCCTGATTGTGAAGGCACTTGCCATCAGCCTGAGGAGATCCTTTAGAATATCTGTGGGCACTTGCCGTTCATGCCTGGTCACAACTAAATCTTCTGGCAAACATTTTCAACACCAGAATATCAACAGTGTTGCTAAACCATGGAAGAAGGCTAAAGACCTTAACAGTGGACTAACGTAAACACACCAATTTCAGAACTTAAGAGTGTGCCTGAATCAGGTCCTCTCTTGTTTACACAGAAGACTGTGTTCTCTGAAACCATACACATTAATTATAAATAAGCACTCAGAGGAGCTTGTACACTTAGTATATTGACTAGGAAAAACTAGGTTAATCTGTTTACTGTTGACTCTTGTTTTTTTTTTTTTCTCCTGTGTAGGTTAGCTCCTCAGCCCAACATTCATAAATCAACAAACAATATGGGGAAAGGTAAATTTTTAGTACAACTTACTGTTCTCCAAAAAGTTGTTTTTATGAACATTTGTATATTAATTAGAAACTAGAAGCAAACCCTGGCAACTCCCACTGGAACATGAGCCACACCTGCAAGTATGACCAGGTCTGGGTACAATAACTGTCCAAAAAAAAAAAGAGTGCCCTGCACTTAACTGATTCAATAGGAAGAGCAAACCACTGAAAATCCAGATGAAAAGCTGATTTTTGTCATCACAAAATCCCACACAGAGAATCTATTTTGACACCAATCTATACCATTTACCATATGTCCAAGGATGCTAAACTGATGCTAAAAGCAGTTAAAGTTAGTCCAAACCAGATGCTGACGTTGATCTAAATACAGAGGTTTTATTCTTATAAATAGGCCATCACTTCTAAGACCTTGTAAAAACCAATACTGCTCATTAGCATTGGGTAAAACTTTACATTAACAACAATCCTTGTCAGTTATAAGTACTTTTTTTTTTTAAGTAAACAATTTGTAATAGCAATGGGATTGTTACATAACCACCTAAAGATTAAAGTATATATTTCTCAAGATAGAAGACGACTTTTTCCACTCTCCTTTCATCTTACTAAGGAATCAAATAGAAACCCTTATTTGCAAGGGAAAATCCCTTCCCTATGTGACCCAGAGGAGGAGATATTTCAGCAGCCTCTAATTTCTTCTCCAGCTAGCTGTAGGAGTCATCAAAAGGGGTCTGAACGATTGCCTAGTCCAGGAAAACTTAAAACTGAACTGCACATCTTTAACAAATTCTCTAGAATTCTCCTGCCTTTCCAATCAAATGAAAAAACACTCCAATGAATTAAACCTTAAAAATGAAGCAAAAAAAAAAAAAAGGATGTGCAAACACCACTGGTGTCACACACAGAAGAAACACTGATAAATTTGGTCACTGGTCAAATTCTGTACAAGAGGAAGCAGTAATAATGCATGCATGGGAAAGAAGTATAAAGATCAAGGTTCCACTCAACACAGAAGGAACTAGCAAAGGACACTGGCACAGACATCTCAGTAAATGCAAAAATCAAATAAAACCTCACTTCTTTTGAACGGTTTTCCACAGCTATTTCTAGTAATCTTAAGTACCCAATGAACACTTTCTCTTTATTACGGAAAACATCTGAAATAAACATGCAATCGTAATAGTAATCAATATCTGCAAATCTGAACCTTTTAGAAAAGACTTCCTCCATCTATCAATGATGTATATTGTCTATTTACTCAGCTTAGTTTGCTGCACTCTAAAAGCAAATTTCACCTGAAATCCTGAGCTGACACGACAGAAAAGAATCCACCTATTTTACGTCTTTACCCAAAACTCTACAGGACTTCCCTTCTCAAGTCTCCTCACTAGCCTCCATAGCCAGTAGCCACTATGAATCAGAAATATTAAAAGCCATCTGAAAGGCTAAGAATTGCCTGCTGCTGAAGAGCTAACTGTTAGTTTTATCATCAGTAATCTTAAAACATCCGGTACATAAGGTGACTAACACACTATAACAAGATTTTAGTCTTGGAAGAAAAACCGTAAACTTCCCCCTCATTTATTTGCAAAGCATCCATGCTTACATTATGCAAAGCACAATACAGATCCCAACAGCAGTTGGGATGGCTCAATAGTGTATGACAACACTATTTCCAGCTTCACTAAGTGTGGTTGGGATGGAGTTTATATTCTTCATAGCAACACATGTGGTGCTATGTTATGGATTTATGACTAACATAAATCCATAACATAACACCAATTTTTTGACTGTTACTGAGCAGTGCTTGCACAGCATTAAGGGTTTGGGGACTTTTTTTTTTGCCCTCCTTCAACCCACTGTCTCCCTACCTCTCCTCTTTGTGTAGGCTAGGAGTGCATAAGAAGCTGGGAGGGGACACAGTGAAGATGATGAACCCAAACCAAAGGTTTCATACCACATGATATGCTGAGCAAGCAAATGTCAGGAGAAAGAAGAGGCAACATGCCTGGTTTTGCTGATTGTCTTCTCAAGGAACTGTTACTCACTTTGCAGAAAGTGGCTAAGTATCTGTCTCCCAGTGGGAGGTATTAAATAAATTCCTTATTTTGCTTTGCTTGCATGTACAGCTTTGATTCACAAGTTAAACTGCCTTTACTTCAACCCACAGCTTCTCTTCCGGTTGTCCTGCTATGAGGAGTGGGGGCTGTGAGTAAGCAACTGGGTGGGTCTTTAGCTGCTAGATCAAGTCAATCCAACACATTAGGATGAAAAGCTGAAAGAAGCTTTGTCTCCTTATGTTTCTCCATCACTTCCTGCTATGTATGTAACATATGCAAGAAGTCACCAAGCAGCTCAAATTCCTGCCCTGAGGTTCAGAGATGTAGACTGACTAAAAGGTTAGTCTACTTTTTAATATAACACATTAGATGAAACAGCCATAGCTTTTTCAGTACTATTTATTTGCTGTGTGCTACTTTCTCTGAAGAGATGCCAGTCTCACTGGCCTGTTCAGTAGTATGTTGGATGGTACAAGCGTAACTACCAGGAAAAATACCTGCACTTCAAGCTGGAGCTTTAGGCATGGGTAGACAAGAAAAAGCAAGGAAATCCATCCACTCAAGATGCAACATTGAGTTAGTATAGCATCCAAGTTCCTGAGAACATGCCTAAGAGTCAGATCAACCGCCTGAAAATGGTTGACATCAAGTTTATTATTTCAACAATGGTAGAGGAACACTTGCTTTATAAAAAGGAACTTGCCTGAGAAGAACTCCAAGAAGTTTGTTTTGCAGAAGAAAAATAAAGGTGGTTTTAAAGGGTTTCAGAAAACTAAGACATTTAGGACAAGATCTGGCATTAGAATCCAAGAGCAGATTCAGTAAGACATCAGCTGTGCAGCAGGCACGTAAGCTTATGAATAAATAGACTTGGCCAGCCAATTACAGTTTCAGCTGGTCATATGACAGCACCGGACATTCAGAATCATTCAGCTGAAGAACCCCTCCACCTACAGAGGAATTCCCAATGGCATATTACCAAAGAGAGTGGGGCAGGGGGGAGAAAAAAAAAAAAACTAAAAAAGGAAGAAAAAGCAGCTCATTGCCATTCCTCCCCAAGCCTATTTATCAAATAGAAAGGCTTGATTTACCCTGGAAGGAGCGACTGTGGAGTTGGTGTTGGGCCATTTAGGGCATACAAGTTGATACTGCTGATCCCACTGCTCCCCATGCTGCCAGAACTCTGGGCAGACTGAGCACTGCGGTCTTGGTAATTCAGTGGAAGGCTTTGAGGTCTCGCATAGTAATAGGGAGTTGAGTGAGCATCCCGTGGCAACGCTTGAGCAAAAAGTGTGGCATAACTTGACACCTGAAAAGAAAGTGATTTGGAAAAAGGAAAGCCATGTGAGTTGCTTTAAGTCATCTCTTAGTTGTACTGTAATATTTAAGAATACAAAAAAAAATAATTGAAGATCATGATTATGCAAAGAAAATAATTTTGTATGATTAAGACAAAAGAGCAAGTCTCTGACCGTAAGGGAAAGTCTCTTCAGAAATATAGCTTATTTTTGCCCGCAAATTGTCATTAGCAATAGCTGCAAAACACCTTTGGTACTAGCAGAGCTGCAAGAAGGAATTTTCCTCTTCTTGCTCCATTTCAAACTTACTAGCACACGAACAGACATTACTCCACCAACCAGAAAATAAAACCATCCAGCAAAGTAACAGCTTAGGCTACAAGTGATAAGCAGCTCATAATTTATAAAAATTGCAAACACTTGTGTGAGAGACTGAAAGGAAAAATACATTTGACACAACCACACACACAACCTAGTTTCCAGAAGTGTTGGTTAGGTCTGGATAGCAACTCTGTGACATCTGAACTAAGCAGTGTAGATTTACTGTTTCTCAAAACTAACATCTCCTCACTTACCTTGTTAGATTGTTTACGTGGGTCTTCACTGAGGCTAAGCAGGAGGTAGAGTATTGACCATTTATTTTTCAAAATGCCCTTTCAAAAACAAAAAATACAAGTTGGTCATAACTCTTGATAGCTTTTTTAAAATCATCCAATCAACTGAGTTGTGCACATTTAAATAAGTTTACTACACAAATAAGATCAACCCTGCATAAACTGGGAATGTGCAATGTAGATTCCATAACAGTATTATATGAACTTTCTCCACTGCGTTAAAATCATGAACTCTCTCACCTGCTCTAAGATCACCATGTATACTCAATTTAAAATTCATAGCTACCAAGACAGACAATTATACAGTGTTGAACTTCTACCAGCATTCCTATGCACTTCGCCATTTAAAATACCTTGGACTTGCACCTAACACCAAAAGTAAAGACAACAAACTTCCGGCCTGATTGCTAGAAAAGAACCTTTTCTCCAAAGGTTCTTTCAGCAAAGAAGTATTTTCTCCACTTTCCTCTTCACCCTTCTTCAGGGAGGCTTCAAAAGTTTGAAGGTAAAATCAAAATTAGGACAATTTGTCTGTTATATAGAAAAACATCAGGCCCGGCACTGCTAGCCGGGCAAGGCAAAGAATTGTCCTGCTCTGTCTTTCTCTGCTCTGAGGACCCTCGGTGTGCTCAGCCCAGAGCAGAGGAGCTGAGGGGCAGCGCTGAGCTCTGCTCTCTGGGACAGCGACAGGGCCTGAGGGAACGGCATGGAGCTGTCAGGGGAGGGACAGCTGGGGGTTAGGAAAAGGTTCTGCACCAGAGGGCGGTGGGCATGGAACAGCCTGCCCAGGGCAGTGGGCACAGCCCCAAGCATTCAAGGCATATTTGGACAACACTTTCAGACACAGCGTTTGAATTTTGGGTGCTCCTATGTGGAGCTAGGAGTCTGACATGAGGATCCTTGTGTATCCCTTACAGGTTAGGATGTTCTATGATTCATTTGTTTTTGTGGAAAAAAATACAAATCAAAAACCACAGGTGTACAAACATCAACTAGGTGCCTTATTTTATTAAGGCTCAGCATATTCTATTGTGCTCAACATTCAACTTTGTGAAGAATTCAGAACAGATCAGCAGTAGTCATTTTTCACCTCCCTCAGCTAAATTTCTCTCCTCACGTCTTTTCCTCCTTTAACTTAATATCCATTATTCTCAATCATGGGCTTCCTATACGCTAACATTTTGTCAGGAAGACAACAGACAGTATTCTCTGATAAACACTAGTTTTAGGACAGCCATCAAATTCAGCAAGCCCTTAACCTTTAATAGTAAGATCTGGAGCATTTAAAAATTCAGAAACATGAGGACTGTTCAAACCTTAGATTAACTAAAAAAGTAGAAACTTACAAAGCATTGTCATAAAATGAGAAAATTCTTCAATTTTACATATTAAACACTTCTATTTTTATAGAGTTAATTTCTTCCTATGAAGTGTCTTTTTTAACCTGTACTCAAAAAGCGTATCCTTTATTCTGTTCCAATTTGTAAAGTTTAATTAATAGCAAACAGCTCATATTTTACTTGTATATCTATTTCTATATAAAGATATACACACAAGTCTGTAACATCTGAACTTTTCACAAAAAAATTACAGAATGGTTGAGGTTGGAAGGGACCTCTGACAAATTATCTAGTTCAATAACTCTGCTCAAAAGCATGAGCATATATTGTAGACTACCCAGGGCTGTGCCTAGTCAAGTGTTGAATTCACCTCCGAGAACTGAGATTCCACACCTTTCTTAGGCAACCTGATGCAGTGTTCAATCAATCTCAGTTAAAAAGAAAAAAAGAAAAAAGGAAAATAAATAAGTTAATGATCTGAGCACTATCCAAAAAACTCTATAATATCAAAAGACTGCATCTGTGCTTTCAGTTTCTGTACATGTTTATTACGCTACCTGTGAACCAAGCTTTCTGTAGAGTTCTGAAAACAAAGCAGCGTCTGCTTCCCTTCTTTGTCGCACAACTGAGAGAGACAACAAATATAGATTAAAGAACTAGAACAAGAATAATAGTCATGTTAAAAGTTACATATTTTGTGGTAAATAGGAAAACATAACCAAGAAAGCATAATGACGCTTACCTGTTTTGCGTTACTTACTCTCAGACTTCTGAGTCTTTCATGTTATCCGCATTCCTACCCTTGAAAGTTCATGCAGGAGATATGACCCAACGTAAGCACTGTTTCTCTTACAGCAACAAAAACATTTTCTAAAGATATATTTTAAAAAGCCCTCTTAAAATCTGGTTTGTCTTTCTGAAGGCTTTGGGGCTTAACACATAACTTGAAGCAGATATGGGTTAAGAATGCTATAAAGCAATTTATAAAAAGTATCATTCATTTCTTGCTTTCACTGCCTAGTACAGAAAAAGTAGCAATGCCACTTGTTCCAAGTCAAGAAGAATTTCAAGGTTACAGAACTTTTATATAAAGGAAAGTAAGTTTTGATCACTGTATGTAACTGAAGCCTTTGCACAGAGGAGTATTTTTAAGCTTAAAGATATCTTCAGAAAGTCAACTTCACATCAGAAAGAGTCATTTTAAAAAGGTAAGACAAACATTAAAGAAACATTCATCATAAAACAGTTGGTACTAAACATTAGAAATGCTAATCAGTACTAAAAGGCACTACCAAGTACTTTTTTTCTTATCAAGTCACCTACTACATAATAACTCCAAAATAAATGTAAAGTTGAGGGATGTATCCAGCCAGTTACTCTATGACCACTAACAGCAATCTACAAGCTGAAGTTGGGGAGACAGAAGATGAGGGAGATAATTAGCTTCAACGGGGCAATAGGGCCCAACAGAACAAGCGTATATGCTGCTGTGCTGTCCAGTACTGGCCAAAAGATACAGAAACTCAACATGCAGGAAGTGTATACTGTGGAATATAGTGTTTTAGAGCTGTATCTAGAGAAATTCTTATGGGCTTACTTGTCTGTGAGTAAGTAATGGAAGCTCCACATTAGCAAAAAATACACAAGCACTTTAAAAGGTTACAACCACTGGCTTCAGCTATTCTAATTCAATCATCCTGACCAAATATTCAAAGTTCCTGAGCACAAATAGAAGCTTTAATTTAATCAGTAACTGCTTCTGAACATCCTACCATAGAGCTGAGAATCTGCTGAAAGCAGTACTTGGCTTTTTAAGAACACTTCACACTCCTATGGGATTAACAGCTCAACGCTTGACTCAGAGCAGCACAGAGCAGAGTGGAATGTAACTGCAATAGCTTACTGTCAATCTAATGTTTTGGCTTTGAGAAGGCTGTTGTAGATAAACTTGCAGAAAAACAGAAGGCAAGAAATATCAGGTAAACTGCACGAACAGTGACTCCATCCATTCCCAGCATACTCATTCATTAAATACTGCATATGTGCGAAGTTAATTGTGCCAAAGCGTACCTCAAAAAACATCAGTCTTCCAAAAATAAATATGAATTTATGAAGACTGAATAACATTAAAATGAAATAAATGTAATGTAAATTGTTTTTTATTTCCATGGTGGCTAAGATGCAAAGTCAAGGGTTTGTACTGAAGCAAGGGAAATTTAAACTGAGCACCTGAACTGTTAATAAAAGCAGCCACTCACAAGGAATAACTAGGGGATTCATGGAATCGCCATCATAAGATTTTCAGGGGTAGGCAATAAAGACAGTAGTCAGTATTAGGTAGGTGAGGCAAAACGTTTCCACCTTCAGAGGAATAAAAAGATGCACATACGTTCTTTCTTGATTTTCTCAGCTACAAGAAATTCATCCCGTTCGACGGTAGGAGCGAAGTTGCTTCCAATAACTCTTACTGCATACTGGAACTGTTGGGCTGCATCAGCTGAAAAAGAAGGAAAACTCACTCAAGTAAGCAGTCTGCTGAAGTAAAAGAAAAAAAGTAGTAATCTCATGTCTTAACTTTTTTACATAGCTGTGACTGAATTTCTCATAAACGTACTCAGATCGGACACTGTTGTTTTATGTTCCTCAGATACACTCCTAACCAGAGGCCAGTGAAGTCCAGCTTACCCAGGGGGAGATTAACAATAAACTTCAGACACACCTGTACACAGTCTGCAAACTAAATGTATGCAATTAAATACTTCCTATTCTGTGCTGGTTGAAGAGACGCTTAGGCCTGCTCAGCTATTACAGAGCACCAGCAAACTTCAGGAGGCTCTGCAGCACTCTACAGCCTGAAAAGCCATGCAGGACTTGCCACAGTCATGCAATTCAGCTTGCACACAGAAAACAAAGCTGTGATTGGTCTGAAGGAAAATAACGTTTGTAAATTAACTTCTACATCCACCTCCATTATCCTCTCTTATCACCCTTTAAATTAAAAAATAATAATATTAAAACAATTCCCTGAGGTCTCCATGAGGGGACTAGCAGAACAAATCTCCAAGGAACCTTGCCTGGGGGAGGGTCAGAGTACAGCATAAGCTCAGCAGTTAACAGTTCTCTTTGGTCTGCCAGCACGGCTTTAGCAACACCAGGCACCACCTCCTGCCCAGACTGCAGCCAGAGAGCATGAATGAACAGAGGTGGAGGATGAACAATTTGAGAAATTTCTCAAGAGAGCTACACGGGATGATAGCACAAGCTGGCAGTACTGCTGCTGAATAATTCTGAGGTTTTACAGAAGATACAATTTAAAACAAAACTCCACAGAAAAAAAGACATAACCTCAGTGGATGAACAGATTTCCTATATATTTAGGATCCTGCAGTATATCACAAAACATGTACCATAACACTTTTGTTTTATCTTCAAGTTTACAGCAAACAGCAATACACAGGTTTTACTTGTAAGCAATGCTGTATTTACTGTGTTTACTCACCTTTCTTCCCCCTTTACCTCAAGTAAAAAAAAAGTCAGCATTTCAATAAGGTTAAAGTGCTATGTTTCCTCTCCGCTGTTCCTTATGATTTTACAGTTTTAGGTTTAATTCAAATGAACCAAGATTCATACAATTGAGTTTACTATCTTCAGTCATCTGCTGCAGTGATTACAAAATCCAGCAAAGATGTGTACAGCCTCCAAAGGCTCTCTGGAACCTTATTTCTCCATAAGAACTGACTCAGGATGACAGCTAACACATGGCTGTAAGGCGCTTCTTTTTCTTGCTCTTGTTTGGTTGTGCATGTTTCTGTGAGAGACTGATATCAGAACTGGGACTTACCTCCAAACTAATGGAAAAGAAATGATCAACTTGGCTATTTACATGTTTTCCAATCTCCCTCTGACACTAGAATTTAAGACTACCTGTACTTCCAGTTTTGCGTTGCAATGGAATATTGATTGCAAGACAGAAGCAGAAATACATGTGAAGGTCTCCAGACAGAAGTTTTGGAGATTTAAAACTAAGTCCTCAGTCTAAGAAAAACACCATAGATATGTTATCAGCAGTAAGTAGCAGGAGATCTTTTTTTGTAATAGGAAAGCTTTAACAAAGCTCATAAATAACCTTCTATTTCAACATTAGCTATAGCAAGACTAGTTAAAAAACAGAAACCTAGCCGAGTTTTTCCATACTTCCTAACACGGCATCTGAGAAAGGTCTCAAGTGAAAAAACTACAATTCCATTAAAGAATGCTGCAGATTAAGCCTGCTACGTGACTAAAAGTATGGTCCAAAGTTATCCACTCTTACTACAATACTTTTGAATTTCCAGTTCCAATCTAGATGTATAAAGACTTTTTACATTATAATTTACACAGATTTTCTTGTTTCATTCATACAGAGTCCAGATTCTTACACAAGGAGAACACCTTGCTAAGGAAGGCTCCTCAGCAGCAGATTATTTCTTATGAGTCTATAACATAACTTCAGCACCTGTAGTGCTTAAACATAACTTAATCTGCATATCTGTCAGTTGAATACAGAATCACATCATTTACAACTACCAGATGTATCTAATTGCCTCAAAGAGCATTAAGACAGCAGGCAAGTTTAAAATACATAGCTGTGTATCTATATATGTGTACACACTTTCCCATCAGAAAGTGATTCAGTGCGACTCTCTCACCCTAGAGCAGAGCAAGCTATCAATAATTCAGTATCTACTATCTACCCAACCATTTACACTTTCCTACAGACAACACAGTATTCAAGATGAATTACTGCCAAGGGCAGATGACATTTTAAAGACACAAAGTACATGTGGAGGACAGAGAAGCAATGCATAAGAAGAATTTAGTGGAGAAATAGTACAAGATGAAATTCAAAGGAAGAGTTCAAGAAAAAAGTAAGATAACTTTGCCATTATATTTCCAAGAAGCCAGTAGTTCAAAGGAAAACACTGCAATTCAGAATGTTCTTTTGCTAAAAAGCAGCTTCAAACTTCACCTATAAACTCAAGAAGTGAACTGAAATTCAACTTACAGTCTTACACATTTCCCCCCCCCCCCGAAAGACCATTGGTTATGGGTATTGTGAAGTTCAAAGAGGGGGAAAAACAAGTCCTGGAAACAGAAGGAGCAAACAAAATATTTCAAAACAGTAATATACCATGATTGTGAGAAATTTGGCTTCCTGCATATAAGTCACTCAATTATTTTATCTTGCCTGCAAGCTAAAACTACAGGACAATTATTTTTTAAAAAAAGTTAAAATAGTTACTTTCTTGAAGAAAGCAAACTCCTTCCACTAGTACTTCTTCTAGCCAGCTGCCTCTTCCCATACAACACTTCACAAAATCATTGTGAAAAAAATTACACTCTGAATCACATGCAACAGCCCACGTGTGGTTGAATGACTACTGCTGGAAACTACTTAAACACTACCACTGTAATCTAAGGCATCCTGAAGGAAAAAAGCCTTTTTTCTCCTCGCTATAGCAATGTGTTTGCTGAACACCTAATGTGCTACTGCTGCAAATTCAAGAATCAAAGCTGTGAAACTTAACTGTCACACTCTCAACTGCTCTCTTATTTATGAATTTTAGCTGTATCAAAGTTTTGTCAATATGAATTACTACTAGAAAACTATTACATTAATATTATGCCATATAAAAATCTTAGTTGGCTTAGGTTGGAACTGACCTTAAAGATCATCACACTCCAATTCCTGCGGTGGGTAGGGCTGGCACCCACTGGATCAGGCTGATAAACTAATAGAAAATACTGATAAGCTAAAATACTAGTCTAGAATGCCATCACTGTTCCTATTTTAAGCTAGTTAGGTGTAACAAAAAAATCAAGTTATGAAGTGTAAATGTAAAAACATTCTCTTAACATTAATTTTAAACATTTTATGTTTATTTTTAATTAGCAGTCCTTCTAGTTATCCACATTCCTCTCATACAAAGGAAGGAACAGAAACAACCACTGCCATTTCCCCCCCCCCATGCCCATACTTCTCCTTAATTAAAACAAATGCATAAAATTTTAAGCACAGAACAGGAAACAGGAATATTCTTTAACTCTGCGCCATTGCCCATACACAGATTTGAGGACTGTGCCACTGACCTATCAGCAAATGTGGGCAGACAGTCAGCTTGGAACTCCTTGCTATGAATTTTTGTCTAACTTACCAACTTCTATTTGCTTCTGTTATTATATGCACTTCAATCTTGATTTCAATTTTTGAAGGAACTCTGTGTTCTCTCCACCGTGAAAATTAAATATTTATTCTAGTTCAGAGCTTAAAAAAATAAAAATGCAACAAGAAAACCACTGAGATTATACATACTAAACTAAGACCACAGTGCAGACTTTAGATAGCAAACTGCTGTCTGAAGACTCAAATACCACCTTCTAGAGCACGCACACCTCCAGAAACACTAAAGGAGTCTGGCATATAAAAATCTTTTTATGATTCAAAACCAAATAGACATAGCCCAACTATGAACAACAGTACCATCTGATGTACTAAGAGCTCTTACAACTGTCATGCTAGTACAGCAGTGTACAAAGTATGACTGCCCAAGACTTCTCAGAGGTTTCTGAAAGATAGCCAAGAACATGAAGCTTTGTCAGGAGCATTAAATTCACACTCACAGAGCAGCATGCAACCTTGTCTAACTGCTGGAGTCCTCAGGCAGGGAAAAATGAATGAAAACTGAATCCCTCAGTTTGCCCAAAAACAATAACAAGCCCTATGCAGGAAACTTCTGTCCTTTGGAAACTAAGGAAGCTATTCATGTAGCAGATGATCTCAAAAACAGACAGAGAAGACAGATCTGCTGCTGGGAACCTTGTGTGGTCACACTGCATCCTAACACAAATTCACTTTAACATGGATTTTCAATGAGTGGGCCTCACAGCACATCACACAGCCTCACCTTGAGTACTGGGTGCAGTTTGGGGTGCCACAGTACAAAAAGGACATACAACTATTAGACAGTGTCCAAAGGAGGGCTGCAAAGGTGGGGAAGGGTCTGTAGGGCAAGGTGTGTGAGGAGCAGCTGAGGCCCCTGGGTGTGCTCAGCCCAGGGCAGAGGAGCTGAGGGGAGGCCTCATGGCGGCTGCAGCTCCTCACAGGGAGCGGAGGGGCAGCGCTGAGCGCTGCTCTCTGGGACAGCGACAGGGCCCGAGGGAACGGCATGGAGCTGTCAGGGGAGGAGCAGCTGGGGGTTAGGGAAAGGTTCTGCACCAGAGGGCAGTGGGCATGCAACAGGCTGCCCAGGGCAGCGGGCACGGCCCCGAGCTGACAGAGTTCAAGGAGCATTTGGACAGTGCCCTGAGACACAGGGTTTGAATGCTGGGTGGTTCTGTGTGGAGCCAGGGGCTATACTCGATGATCCTTGTGAGTCCCTTCCAACTTGGAATATTGTGACTCTGTGGTCACAGGCAGGAGCTAGAGAACATCCAGCAGATAAGGGACTCAGACTTGAAGGCTTCAGACACAGCACTGCAGGCTGTACACACAGATGTCATCACCCACATCAGCTACAGCACACTCCCACAGATGTTACATGAATGAAATCCTTCAGCTCTTGCTGAAGCCATGGCTTCCACATAAATATAATAGCAAACAAGTGGTGAAAACAAACAGTCAAGCAGATGAAGCCTTCTAAACTACAAAAAGGCCTAGGTAATACACAGGCAGGAAGATCCATTAGATCATCTCAGCTCCTTTCTATTATTAATTCACAACATTTTACCTAATTATTTTGATACCTTGTTTTTCATTAGAGTGCTTATTCTAGGAGGGTACCAAAAGCAACGATTTCAAGGAGTTCACAGCAGGATGACTACAGAAGTGGATAAAGATGATTGTCTGCACTTAGCTTTTGCTTCTTGTTAACTGGTTTATTTAAAAAAAAACTTATTACAGGAATTTGAAGTTCAATCTCCTAAGTAGCTAAGCCTCTTTTCATAAGCTGAAAGGAATTCAGAGTTAAAAGCTAGAAGAACAACAAGAAGCTACTGGTTTTTCCCCTGCCACTAGGGCACACGCATGATACTCCAACACAGAGGATACTGGCAGCACCACAGTTCCTGTGTTGTCTCAATTAGTCCCTTGGACACAGAAAAAAAAAGGGAATTCAGGGGAAATGTACAAGAGGAGAAAAAGGAAAAAAACAACTTTGAACATCTTTCATGATTGGGATTTCTTCCACAGGGACTTTGTATTACAGTCCCCCTGAACTGTCTATCAAGAGCTGGGCTGACGGCCAACTAACAGACAACAGTTGACTGTTCCCTGAGAAACTTTATGCCAGAAGTGTTTGGGTCTCTTGTACCACAGGAATAAGGAGCAGGTAAGGATGGGCTTCTTATCTGCCAAATGCAAAGAGTTATAGCAACAGTAAACACAGTGGAGAGCCCACATGATTTCTAGTCAATATTTTAATAAATCCTTCCATCAGTTTAGTAAATCCAGTAGGAGCTGAAGGAGTCAAGCAAATCCTCAGATAAGTGAGCAGACACTGTGGACTTACAAGCGGCACATGGCAACCTAACACAACTTTGGGCAGAATTCCCCTTTTTCTTCATCAAGTACACAAGACATCTTAGTTATGTGAGTGGAACCCCAGCAGACTGGAATAAATTCAACACTTGCTCTTTTAGTAATTCCTGTGTTCTCTTCCATGCTTTCTGGAAGTACTACTTACAAATACAATTAACACTCCCATCAGAAGACAAGGAAACGTGTAGGAGCTAAGGCTTCAAGAAGGCTACATCCAAAGTCAGTAGAAGCATCCCACCCTTTCCCAAAACTCACACCATGAGTAGTAAGCATGGAGCTTTGTGCTCTTGTGCTCTATGTGTCATAGGCTTAAATAAGAAACTCATCACCCACAAACAATCCTAGACTAAGTTCAGGTTGCAGTTCTTCTCAAAACTAAGAAAAAGTCATCAGGAAAACAGGATCCAGCAACACAGTATCAACAGTATAGAAATAATGGCCTCAAAGAGAGCTCTGCTACCCCATTGAACTAAAAATAATAGTCTTCGGTAGAATTAGCACAGTAATTTCAGATTTTAGGCAGTGAAAAGTTTGAAGTGCTCTTGCATGTGAACATATATACCAATTGTATAATAAAACACTTTCCAAAGAATTTTAAAAGTGAAAAACAGCTCTCAAATAAAAGCTAAAATAGTATCTTTGAATCATACGTTGCTGTGAAATACCTTTTAATATATAACAAGATTAAAATAAATGTGATTACATAAAAGCACAAGAGGCGTTACACAGCTTGTAAGCTAACGTTGATTTGAAGGAGGCTGGAGAAGAGTAGGAGCTGAGAAAAGCTTCACACCAGAAATTCCTGACACTGAATTCTTACAGACTAGCAATTCTGGAAATTGGAATTTATGGCTTCGAAGACTCAAACATACAATGCAAAGGGTAACTGAATGCAGACCCCTGAAAGCATGGAGCGGGGAGAAAAGGGGTACACTTAGACCTTGTCACTTGTTTTCTGTACTTTAAGGAGCAGTAATTCAGTCACTTCAAAGTTGTTCACTGCTGTCATGCAAACACCTCAAGGTAACCTGGGGTGACTTTCCAGGAGACAGTGGCACGGAAGAGGAAAAGAACATACTGGACTTCACAGCTACTAGCAGGAGAGGAAGCCATCTCTCACACAAGGAAAAGGCTACCACGAAAGCTTGGTCACGCATCGGGAGCAGCACTCACAAAGAGAGCAACTCGAAGAGCATTAGAGCGGACGCACCTCTCCCTTTCCGCCTCCCCGCCACTGAGCGCGGAGCCACCGCCTGGGCTGCACCACGCACAACTTACGCAAGCGGCCAAGGCTCCCTCCCGCCGCACCAACACAGCGGCGGCGGCCCCGAGCTCAGGCCGGAGAGGAGACCACGGAACGCGGCCACCCTCACCCCGCGGCCCGGCGCTGGGAGGCGCGGGGGAAAGCCGTTACCTTCGCTTTTGCCCAGGATGCGGCAGCAGAGGTTCTGCAGGAGAACGTTGGGGGATTTTTGGTCCGGGGTCGCCATCGCCGCCCGGGAGGACGGAAAGGCGGGGCGGAGGCAGGCAGGCAGGGAGGCGAAGAGGCGGCGCCGGCCGCCCCGCGCAAGCAGCCGGCTGCACGCTGGGCCGCTGCCTACGGCGCCATTTTAACAGAACCGCCGAAAGCCGCAGCGGCATCCGCTCCGCACCCACAATGCCCTGTGCGGGGGGCGGCATCGCTGAGCGCCCGGCCCAACTCCCTCCGCCGCCCCACCGCCGCCGCCGTGCCGGGGTTCCGCCGGTCCGCCGTTCCGGGCCCGCTCCCCGTCCGCCCGGCGAGCCCTGCTGGACGCCGAGAAGAGGCCAGGTCAGAGATGGGCGACTGCTTCAGGCGTAGAGAGCGCCGTGAAAGTGTTGCTCTACACAGCAGGGCTACTCACGTGGAAAGAAAACAGCGGCAATATCGAGAAGTGGTGCGCTGTGGAATATTTAAGTCCTAAGGGAGTCAGACGCTGGCAAATACGCTGTTACAACTTGTAAATGGATGTTGTTAATTCTTTCTGGTGATTTTAGCTGTCATTTCTAAAATCAGAAGATTGTCTCTACTTTGGAGAGGTACAGATTTCATCATAGAATCATAGAAACATAGAATCATAGAATGGCCTGGGTTGAAAAGGACCTCAAAGATCATCGTGTTTCAACCCCCGTGCTGAGTGCAGGGTCGCCAACCACTAGACCAGGCTGCCCAGAGCCACATCCAGCCTGACCTTGAATGCCTCCAGGGACGGGGCATCCACAACCTCCTTGGGCAACCTGTTCCAGTGCGTCACCACCCTCTGTGTGAAAAACTTCCTCCTAACATCTAACCTACATCTCCCCTGTCTTAATTTAAAACCATTCCCCCGTGTCCTATCACTAACAACCCATGAGATCCGAAGGGTGTGTCGCCTGCAACAACGTACTAAGGCTTCCCTTCCGTCTGCACCTCTGTGTGCAGGGGCATTTCAGCGCTACATACCGTGTATGTGTCCCGTATGCCCCTGCACGCGGAGGTGCAGACGGAAGGGAAGCCTTAGTATGTTGTCGCAGGCGACAGGGTGGACAAGGAATTAGCTGGATGGCTGTGTCCAGAGTTGTGATCAACAGCTCCATGTCAAGGTGGAGGCCAGTGGTGAATGGTGTAGGGAGATGGGCCTAAAAGCAAAACAGTGGCAACGATCTGAGGAGAAACAAGCTAATTTACTAAATAAGATATCGGAATGCAAAATAACACAATATAATACAATATAATTACAATTTAAGCTAATAAATCCAATACAATGAGAGACAGTGTCCAAAATTAAAGTAGGCCTTACTCTAATACCAACGGTGAGACAGCTGGGGAGTGAGATGCTGCCGGGATGAGAGACGGGCAGAGAAGAAGGAACGTCTCATGATCTGCAAACAGTTTTATCTTTCCCTCTGAATGGAAATGAGCAGCAAAGTCCCTCAGGAAATGTAGTTCTTCTGAGGGCCAGGTACTGGGAACTATCCACGCTCCATGGAACTGGAGCATTAACTCTTTAACTCCCAGTACACTACATGATGTTATGATGTGGAATACCGACAACCAAAAATCATAAAACCATGACATCGTCCCTTTGCCTCTTGCACCTTAGATATGTATAAACATTAATCAGATCCCCTCTGAGTCTTATTTTCTCAAGGCTGAACAGACTCAGGTCGCTCAGCCTTTCCTCATAAGAGAGGTGCTCCAGGCCCTTTAACATCATTGTGGCCTTCCGCTGGACTCTTTCCAGGAGATCCCTGTCTTTATTGTACTGGGAAGCCCAGAACTGGACATAATACTCCAGGTGAGACCTCACCAGGGCAGAGTAGAGGGGGAGGATCACCTCCCTTGACCTGCTGGCCACACTGTTTTTAATGCACCCCAGGATGCCATTGGCCTTCTTGGCCACCTGGGCACACTGCTGGATGCAGTGACATGCAGAATAATATCTTAATTTATTTCATTTTTGAAAAGTGAGAATGAAAAAATACCTTCTATTTGTTCTTATCATATAGCTCACTTCACATTGCTGCTCAGCCTCCGAGCATTGCACAATTAAAAAAATTAAAGTTATTACCCTTCAGATTTGTTTAGTGTAGAAAATATGTCAGTTAATAGGACTGAGTGCATGCTTCTGAGAGACTGACAGTGACTAAACAAATAATTCATCCTCAGAAGCTTAAAGTGACTTGTGTTCAGGGTTCCTGTATAAGGAAGAGCTTTATGACAGAAGAATGTACAATGAAGTCCAGTGAAAGATGGAAGCTGAAGTCTGCCAAAGTAAGGCTAGAAAAATCTGTGTTTTAAATTCAATGAGCATATTTAATCAGTGGAAAGAGATGTTTAAGGTCATGATGATTTCTCCATATCCTGAAAGTTTTAAATCAGCCTTCTATTGCAAGCTTAGCGGTCAAACACTAACTGACACAGGAGCTACTACGTAAGCATTGAGTGTGTGCTGCCCACAAGATCAGACTGGAGGGTGTTATAGCCCCTTCTGATGTTAAGTTTTTAAAATTGAAGCTGCAATGCTAAGAAAAGATTCTTATTCTTATAAAAACACTGAGGCCTAATTGCTCTGGTTGTCTTAACTCCTTTATGGTTATGTCTGCAGGGCACAATATCGTACATAGCTCTAGCTGTTGGAGGGATACCAAAATCAGTAATGCTGACGCCTCCAGCATTTCACTGTGCCAGTTAGACATATTTTCAGTGTCATATAACAAATGTCAAAAATTATAGTGGCTGGAGACAATGGAGGATGTTATCTGTGCCTTAGCGTATGGAAGTCCCACAGGACTTGATCCAGCACCAGTTGGCTTCTGTATCTAAGCACATATTTTCCACATCAGCAACCCTATAATGCATAGAGCCCTAGTATGCTGCATCTGCAGTGTTAAGAGGCTCTTAAAGGTGTCTGCAGATCTAACTTTGGAAAGGCCATATGTTTTAGAGTGAGGCATTGTGACTGGATTTCAGTGGATCTTTTCCCTGTGCATGAGTAAGGCTCAGATGAAGAGAGAATTTGATCCAGTTTTACCCTCCTAAGCATATTAGTTCTGCTTTATAGCCTACTTGTTGCAACTTTAACAAAAGCATGGCCAGCTGTCTGCTTTCACACTCTTTGCTTTGACCATTCTGTTGATTGAAGAGCCTGAAATGTGTTCTGTAATGCCATGTCCCTACAGAAAGTCACAGAATTGAGATGTATATCCAAAAAGGAACTGGTTTTGAAATACGTAGGAGGTGCCAGAAACCTTGATGTAAGCTGTATGAAAGCAAAATTAAGGACGTTTTCATTTTTTATTTTGGAACTGGAAAAGAGTCTGGCTGCCTCCTCTGTGCACCCTTCCATCAGGTGTTTACAGACATTGATGAGATCGCCGGGGCCTTCTCTTCTTGTGGCTGAGCAACTCCATCTCTCTCAACCTCTCCTCATAGGAGAGGTGTTCTTAGTCATGAATGGAAATCCTTTCCAACATGAACATATGCAGGCACACACTGAAACCCACTCAATATTAAATGCTTATTTATTACACAGGGGCAGGCAGCATTATGTATCTTTCTAATAAATAGTGTAACTGCAGCCAGCAAACAGGCAGTTCAACAAGTTCAAACTACTTGATATTTTCTAAGTTCCTGTGCTTCCTATAGCATCAATAGCCTCAAGTTGGCCAGGGAAGGTTCAAGATGGACATACGAAAAATTTCTTCTCCAAAAGAGTGGTCAGGTGCCGGAACAGGCTGCCCAGGGATGTGATTCAGTCACCAACCCTAGAGATGATCGAGAAACATTTAGATGTTGTACTGAGGGAACATGGTTTAGTGAGAAATACTGGTATCCAGTTGGGCTGGATGATCTTGGAGGTCCTCTCCAACCTTGATGATTCTATGATTCTATGATCATAGCTATGCCTCATGTGTGGAGTGGTAGGAAAAAACAACACATGAAATCATCTTCCATCAGAAAGTAGTTTGGTGAAAGTGTTTTGCAAAACCACTTCTGTTTTGTTAAAACCTCTAAAAATACTGTCAAAATATTTTTTGAAGTTCGTGACAAGTATTTCATTTTTAAAAGCAGAATAATAATTTTGGAATGGAGCCTGGAGAATGAAACTGTAATAAAATTGGGCTAGTATTTCCAAATATATGTTTCATGTTGTATACAGCTTTTCAATAAGAGTTTTGACCATGTCTGGCTTCAGTATTTTAGAGGAAATGCTTTTGATTTTTCTCACACTGTATTCAGTGTTGGTGCAGCCTCACCTAGAGTATCACTGGATACAGTTCTGGGATCCAGAATTTTAAGAAGATGATAAGATACCAGAATGCATCCAGAGGAGGGCAACAAAGCTGGTACCAGCTTTGAAGGCATGTCTTGTGAGGAGAGGCTGAGGACACCTGGGCTGTCAAGTTTGCAGAAGGCTGAAATGTGACCTCACTGCTCTCTGCAACTTCCTGAGAAGGGGAAGTGGAGAGAGAGGTGCCGGGCTCTGCTCCCTGCTATCTAGCAATAGGATGTGTGAGAACAGCTCAGAGCTGTGCTGGAGAAGGGTCAGACCGGGCATTAGGACAAACCTCTTTACCCTGTGAGTGGACAAACACTGGAACAGGCTTCCTAGAGAGATGGTTGATGCTCCATGCCTGTCAGTGTTCTCGAGGCATTCGGGTGATGTCCCAAAGGAAATGCTTCAACTTTGGATCAGCCCCAAAGCAATCTGAAAGTTAGATTCAGTGATCGCTGAAGGTCTCTCCTAAGGGCATTGCCCTCTTCTATTCTCAGCCCTGCACAAAGGTGACGGGGGAAACTACCAAAATGAGATGCTGAATACAAAAATGCAGTGTAGCAGACCAATTCAAAAATGTGTAGTTATGCATTTGTAATGGGATTATTTCTATAAAAGCAGTAGTACCACTGGGCAAAAATAACTCATTAAATATAGCGTAAGTCAATAACAAAGCTCTACAAAGCCCTGAAATGCTTTGCGAGTAAGTGGTTGGAGGTTATTTTTTGGATCAATTTTCTCTTTTGTTGTTGTTGTTGTTGCTGTTTTAGCTAATTTCACTATAGAGCAAAAAGGTCAGAGATGATTTTTGTATTCTTTTAACCTTACTTTGTTTACTTATTTCCCCAGGTGCAAACGTCTCATGCCAGTGCCAACTCTTACATCTGTGTGAAAGCCTCAAGGTCAAGGTTTAGGTTTTTCCTCATGTCACAGGGACAAGAAAGAGCAACCAGTTGGCTGGCAGAAACCAGTTCTTCCTGTGCTTTTGTTTTAAATGTTGAAAATATTTGTAATTTTATAAGCAAGGGATATTTTTGATTGTATTAGAACCAGATTTATTTATGCATTTTTCTGACAGCGAACTCTTCAAGGGGTCAATCTGAAGATTCTGCTATGTAATGCTTTTAAAAATGTCTATTGATTTTTTTTTTTGCTTTCCTCTCGGTGTTCAGAGAGTTTTCCTCATACTGATTCTTTTTCTTTCTAATGAACTAGTCAGGAAAATGAGGAAACCAGCTATATCTATAGCTGTATTAAATGTACAAGGTAAATATTTGTTTAAAGAAGAGGAAAGAAGAATCATTTTCTTTCCCAAAGGTTTGTATCGACTATTGTAATTAGTCCCTTTAAAACAATACGTACCACATTTCTAGACAGAAATGATTGTCAAGGTAATAATATCTCCTGCAGAGCACATCCTGAGATTTATCGTCCTACAAATATTAAAAGAAAAAATGCTATTCACTTTAGTGAGACATTCATATCCATAAAGCTGATCACTCATCTCATAAAGTCCATCTCATACCAGACCGAGTTTTTTTTTTTTTTTTTTAATGAGAATTCTCGAAGATTACTGACTTCAGTCACAGTATGAGGAAGAACTTGTGAATACTCACAGATATTTGTAAGGAAAAATATAAACTAACTTCAATGCTCAGGCTTCTTAAGAGAATAAGAAGCATTCCTGGTTTCCTGCCGCATTCTGTCCTGGTGATTAATATCCTGTGTATCTGAATTTGTGAATTCTGTACTGTTCTCTCCTTCCTGTTATAAATTATTGAATTGTTTTTGCTATTCCTGGTTTTAAAAGCTACTGTATTTCATTAAATTAAGAGGTGCAATGAATGTGTCCAGCGAGGTGTCTTTTAAGACCTGGATTTACAAAACGATGTAGGAATACATCCCTTGGCTTCAACATGGCTTAAAACTTCTCTAGGTAACAGGTCTGTGGATGTGTTTGTGAATTGAAGCTTCGATCACATGCTCTCAGATGAGAGGATGATGCTAGAGGATATTGAAGTGCAAATTGTTATCACCACTGCTGAACAGCTATAGAAGAGCTGCAGGTACAAGGAGCAGTGCTGAAGCTACAAAGATTTGCCAATTTTTGAATGTATGTTTTAGCAAGGGAGCAATGTTCGGTTCCTAACTGCAGAACACTTCCCTCTCCTGTGGCAGGACAGTTTTTCTGTAGGTAACTTCCTTGCTGTTAAGAGGTTTCTTGAAGGCACTCATAGCCGGTGTGTTGGAAACAAATCTCAACACTTTCTCCCTCCTGAAAATCTGAGAAACAGATAAAAGCATATTCTAGGAGAGTCAGGCCCCAGGGACAGACATAAGAACACAGGAGCAGAAACATGCAGATATTAACTGGAGCCTCTGAGAATGAGGTTTGTTTCATGGGTTTCCTCTATGTAATTGGATCAGCTTTTAACTAAGAGCCCACGTAGCCATAACCCGTGTTTCCATTTAGAACAATAATCAGATAACAGCTTCCATCTCAGAGCATCCAGCCCTGCACAAACAATTTCAGCATTCTTGGAGGCAGACAAGAGCCAGAATCCCCATTTCATAGAGAATCAAATATGGAAATGTGACCAGGCACCAAAGAAGCATTTTGCCCAAGGTTATAAAGGAAATATCTATCCAGCCCAGGATTACAACCCCGCTCTGCTCTTTTTCTTATGCATTAACCACAGAACATTCTTTCCTTCCTACTTAGAATGCTTTTAGTGTTTTTAAATGCTGCAATTATCCTTTTACTGTTTTCTGTTTAAAGACAGGGATGTGTACTTGGCACATCTCAAGAAAGCAGAGCAGCAACATACGTTTAGTATGAACAGATTGTTCAGGTTTCCTAAACCTGAGCACATACGTAACTATCCATTTAACTCCATAAGCATTTTAAAAGTCAGGAAACCCTGTTCTCCTCAGTGTGAGAAGGAGCAGTGAGCACTAGATTCCAAATAATTTAGAATGAATCATTTTTCTTGTGAGGAGTGGAATTCACTGGATTACGATTATAGTTACCACTATTGCTTTATGAAGGAGAGAGTATAGTAACGGTGACATAATCTCTGTGTAAAAGTCTTCTGATAATCCTCTTTAGGAATATATTTTCTCCCACATGAGTTGCTGGTAATTTGAATAAATGAGATTTGCCTTCAATTGTTTCTGATTTCTTACAGATCTCAATAGCGAGGACTATCATCCTGCCTTATATGGGCACAATGATACAAATACGTGATTGAATAATCAAATAAAGCAGATTCTAGTCCAGGACACTGTGCAAATTCATTTTCTTTCCCAGTTGCTTCCTCTACTGCATAGAGACAGAGAGGAAAACAGATGGAACTGCTCATCAAAGAGCTAAGGCGAAGAGAGCACTATGCAGAGCAAGACCATCACTACTTTATTGAAAGAAGAAAGTATTTTAACAACAAAACTAGTGTGAGCCAACACCTGAAAATATTGGATGAAAGCCAGAAATGTTCCAGAATTGTCTAATACTGAGGCATCCGCACTGTGGGTATGGACACCTTTGGCTCCATGTGCCTAGGTCTATTTGACTAAAAGCAATGCTTATTGTGGGAGATCTTCACAGCATCTGAAGCTGCTGGAAAAAAAAAAAAGTGTTGTTCAAGAAAGTCTGTGACTGTGTAACAACAGACTAGCCTGCTTATGTGGGGCTGGAGTACTCTGGAGTACTGCCGCATGTCCAGCCTTGGCTTATGGCTTCCATTTTCCCTTCATTGTTGCTGTGTAAGGGCCTACATTACTGCAGGCCAAGTGGTGCTGGTGGGGATGCAGCACTGCTCCCCTCCAGTCCCTGCACTCCAGCTGCTCATCTACGCACAGGTAAAGTTGTCCCAAGAAAGCAAGCATTTTTAAAACTGCAGTTTTCAGCTGGAAATGATGGAAAGAGCAAATAATCAGCAAGCTCTGGATTTCTGATGTCTAAAACAGAGTTAGTCTTCTACCATGCAATTTAATAAGAGCAGGAGGCCGCTTGGCTGAATGATAAGCAGAGTTACAGAGAGCCGTCCTGCTTCTGTGCAGAGCAGCTAGCGAGAAGGTGCGGCTCAACCACTGCAACATGAGCCCACAGGGGTAACGGAGCTGATAAAGAAGTGGGACAAGCAGAACGCAAATGCTGAGATGTGGCTTTTGGTGAAACAAGCACCGGGATCCGAACCTAATATTGTCCTGCTGTAGAAAACAGAACAGCATCCAATCCTCGTGTTTGAAAGCTGTGCTTTGTTTGACATGGCAGCATATTGGTAAGCTGTGTTGCTAAACTGTTGCTGCTCGTCAGCACAAACCTCTGAAATTGGTAATGTTAATATTAGCGTTGGTATTAGATGGCATCAGAACTTAACAGCAGGTTTATTTTCTCTTCGATGGATCCCGTCCCCTTGGATGGAGACCCTGGGCAGCCTTGCCCATGGCAGGGGGATTGAGACTAGATGGTCATTAAGGTTCCCTCCAACCTAAGCCATTCTATGTTTCTATGATTATTTGGAGTCTGCAGCTGAAGTTACTGAGGGAGCAGAAAGGAGGAGAGTTGCAGTTGGTAGGACAGGTGCCTGGCCCCCGAGCACTGGAGATCGCTCGTTGGTTGTGCACCTGCAATAACAGGGAAAAGACGCTCGCGTACATGCAAAGATCGGGCTGGAAGCTTCAGAGTGCCTTGTGAAAAAAGCCCTGAAACTGAAATCCATCCTCATTCACAGAACCGACGCCAGGTGGCACTACAGAAGGCAGAGAAAAGGGAGCGGCTTTGAAAAGCGGCCGGTGCCGGCCCCACTGAGACCCAGTGCCATGGCCGCGCTGCCCTGCCAGCGGCCGCACTGTATCCGTGTCACTGAACCCAGGCGTCTGTGCAGACCCGCAAGGATGGAGAGAAGAGCACCTACTATCTAGTTAATAAATGGCCTGGGTGATTTATTTGTTTACTTATTTACATATTTTGAATGCAGACTGCGTCTGTCGCTTGGCAAAAGAGAGCTGCTCAGTTTTGCTTTGCTGTTACAGGATGCATTAGCTGCTGCTTACTGCAAAGTCCTGCTTTCTGCCCACTGTCTGAGACGCTGCTGTTTGTGTACATGCTAGAGACAGTCCAGCCACCAAACCAACCCCCTACGTACACACCAAGGCTTTGGATCTTCCCAAAGCTTTTCTGCTTCTGCTCAGGCAAATAACACAGCAGCAGCCTCACTGTCCAGACTGACGCATCATCTCAGCTGTTAAAGAAGATGTGTGGTGCAGCAGACAGAGGTCTTTATTTCCTTCCTACTGTTGTTCATGTAAGGGAGGAACATGAGCCATCCCCTCGTGACAAGCCAGGAGCTCAGTTCCCTCCTTTTCTCGCACCAAGTGATGCTAGAAATGCAGAGCAGATTGAAGACCAAGAAGCACTCCATTTACAATGAAGCTGCCTCAAAAGTTGGAGAAGAGGATACTGGAAGGGAAAAAGGCCTTCCACCCATACAGCTTGCTCAGGGTTCTGTGTTACCTTGTCTCACTGCTTTCCAACTTCATAAGAGAATAGAGAGTTTTCTTACACCAAAAGTGTGTCGCTTTTGTCCATGTGACTCTCATTCTTGGGGCTCTTGCTTCCTGCACTTAGGAGGGTTTGGCTTGAGCTTGACCACCCATGTGCTCCACACTTCTTTCTGTTCTGTTCCCCTGAAGGCATTAAATATGGAGCAGTCCCATCTGCCATTCAGTTCTTTGCCACATAGTCCACAATAACAGGACTGTGCAGCAGCGGGGGAGGAGAATAGGTTGTGAAAAGAGCAAACACAGAAATAAATTTGAATTTGATTAAGATTTGTTAGGTATCAAATGAACTGTCAGTGCTTTTTAGGTAGGTGTCTGAGATTTCAGCTTGTGACATCAGTGCTGGTCCAAAGAGACAGTAACATTCAGAATATAAATCTCAAGAGGATGCTCAGTTTCAGACTCTAATAAAGAGTTTGCAGAAATCAGATCTAACTGCACAAAATATAAAACCACACCTCCAACATTATTCCTTAGAAACCTGGTAAAATGACATGCTTCTTAGACTGTGTTGAGCCCCTCAGTCTATCAAAAGCATCATGTCCCAACACTGTGGGAATCTGTAGGGGAACTGCAGATGATCTTTTTTTTTTATCTCCTAGATTAACAAATTCCCCAAGTGCATGAGAAGACACAACACTGTCAGGCATGTCAGAGGAAATATATCAAATCAGAAAGGCATAATGTCACATTAGGGTGCATAAGACTTGGTATGCAGGACACCTGCTTTCACTGCTTTGGTGCATGAGAGCCTGAGGTTGAGTGGGTGACCTTCAGGACATTCTGCAAGCTTCACCTGCTTACCCGACTCTTTTCTGCAGGTGTGAGGAAGGGTCTTAAGATTTATTGCACATGTTTTGTTGAAGTTGTTAATTTTTTGCTGTGTACAGCTCACCCACATGACGAAATAGGTCTATCAAAAGTCAAAGTGTATCGCTGCTTTCAGATGATGAGTTCCACTTCGTTGTTTAGAGCAATTTGGTTTTGCAAAGAAAGATGATGTTAATCAGAAGCACATTTAATGGGTTTTAAGCTATTATTTCAAAATTTCTTTTGTCTCATGTCCTTTGTACCTATTTCCTAGAAACAGGAATAAAGTTGTGGAAAAGACTTGATAATATATTGGAAAAGAATGTGTAGGATACTTAAATCAATACATTTATGTTTTTACTAATAATAGAGGAGAGTTTGAATAAAAACTAAGGAAATTGGCTGCTTTTACATACATTCATCTGTAAGTACTCAAAAGTGGCTATAAATTCCAGAAAAAAAAACAAAAACAAAAAACAAAAACAGAGAGCTTAATACTAATAAGGAAATGCATAAAAGAACTCAGTAGGGAAATTATGATATGTTGTATTCTTCCTACTTCAAACTAGTGTCATCATGTCGGGAGGCAAAGTATATAGCTTATATGATTAATTACATATACCAGAGACTGGACACCATGATGCAGAGCATGAGAATATTCATACTCTGAAGTTTTTTTTTGTAGGGATACAACGTACAAATAGTACAGAGTGTTCCATATCACAGCGAGATGATCAGGAGTCATCAGGAGCTTCCAGAGCTCACTGCAGAAAAGCACCAACAAACAGTTAGCTTCATTAACTCCACAATGTAGAAAAATACCCTTAGTTTTGGAAATACATTTTTCACCATTATTCACTGAACCACATCATGTATTTTTGAAGGCACAAGCATATTTAACTGGAACATTTCATACAGAATTAAATGCACATGTCAATTAAGCAGTCCTTAAAACATCTTACGTCAGTATAATTGAGATCAATTTTAGGTACAGCTGTCAGCTAAATAAAGGAATCAAATTATTGACAGGGTTTACTTTCTAGCTCATGAAAGTTCATTTTCTTTTGATGTCGCTGTCATCTATGCATCATTGCTGCTACTCTTATCCAGAATAGGTCTGTTCTGTGCCATCCCTGCCTTTATAGATGCCATCGCAGAGCCTTGGTATTCTTTCCAGTAAACAAATTCCTCCAGCTCAATAACACTTTTCTCTTGGTGTGTTTGACGAGGCTGAGGTCAGGAAACAAAAGGATTTTGTTCTCCCGATACTGGATATTGCATGGCTGGAGCTGCTTTTAGCAGTCTATCATGTTCTCCTATTTCAAATTTAGATGAAATAAAAACATTCCCACTGTCATTTGCAGTTACATTCCCCTTACTGGTATCCTACAGCACTTTTCCATGGAAATTATGTTCTTCCCTGACGTTGATTTCTAGAAGTTCAGGAGGAGTTTTAATAATAAATGAAATGGGATCTATCTGGTCTATATCAGAGGAGAAACTTCAGAGCTCATCTGGTTTTCAGTTGCTTCTTCCCTTTTGTCTAGTGACACGTCTCACAAAAGAGTATATAGATCTCAACTGCCTTCTCTACCTTCAACCCATTCAATTTCAAATGTAATTTTAGGTACTTTACCTTCCCTTGTCGTGGAAGTACAATCTTTCAGGAAAGAAGTAGAACAGACAGATGGGGTGGAAACTATTTGGCCATCTTAACGTAATCTGCCCATGTTCAGTGGTATCTGAACTCAGAGCTACAGAGTCTGGGCACACACTTGAGACAGAGCCCAGACCATACCCCAGAGAGGCCCCAATATGTACTTGTTATCCCAGCTTTCTGTGCTATCTGGTTTGTCATGTACTTCTAAACAATTACACAACCAAAAGCAATTAGTTTCATAACATGAGTTTTTACCAACAAAATGCCAAATAGGAAAGATGGAACCAGACTTTCAGAACTGTGATGTGCAAAATGCAATTTATAATGGTTTTAAAGAACATTTTAACTATATTTCCTGCATATTTCTTAAAAGACAGAGATCAAGGCTGCCTTAAAACTAAAGCAACACCACCAATCACAACATTTATACTTTGGTTTAACCTTTTAAATTTTTGTCACTAAAGAACAATCACAATATAGGATTTAGTTTCTCTTCACAAAGACCATCTTCTTTTCCCATTACAAATTGACAATAGATTACTGTACTCTCTGCTGCAAATTGATTTTTGATTTTGATATTGATTTTATCTACCAGCTAATTGCAAGCAAACTCTTAAAATGCTTGCCAGGAATTATGTCCAGAGAAGGCTGTGTAGCTATAGCGCTAGGCTGAGCTCTATGCTAGGCAAAGTATGCATTGTTACCAGGAGCTGCAGGCAAATTTCCCACTAAATTACACCAAGCTAACTACAAATACAAAAAAGAATGTGGGAACAATTCCTTCATCTTCTTCAGTCTTGATGTTGTGTGTAAAGGTAGCAAAAGAGTAAAACTGGCCATTATGCAAAGCAGTGAGCTTTAGGGTATCTTCTTTTTATCCAAATCATAGAATGACTTGGGTTGGAAGAGACCTCAAGGATCATTAAATTCCAAAACACCTACCACAGGCAGGGCTGCCAGCCGCTGTATCAAGTACTGGATCAGGATGCCCAGGGACCCATCCAATCTGGCTTTGAACACCTCCAGAGATGGGGCATCCACAGCCTCTCTGAGCATCCCGTGCCAGTGCCTCACCACCTTCTCAGTAAAATATTTGAAGAACCGCTACACCCAGCATCTCAGTAGAGATCACAATATCATGAGCAGTCTGTTCATATCTAGACTGCATAGGCAACCCGATCCAGTGCCTGATTTAGTGGTTGACAACCCTGCCCACAGCAAGGGGTTGTAACTTGATGATCTTTGAAGTCCCTTCCAGCCCAAGCCATTCTGTGATTCTATGATTATTACGAGCATTGAGAAACAAATAACAGTAACACTTCTGCTTCACACAGGCTAAGTGGTAATTACAATCCCCAAACTGTCTTGATATGGCCTAGGACTCCGACAGCATGTTTCTTTTACATTCAGTAAGTCTGCTACACACCTGGCCAATCTGCCCTGTGTGTTTCTGTTGCAACATTCTAGCTCTTGCTATGACCAGAACAAAACAAATTTAAATGGATGGTTACAATAATCCATTACCTGCCCATTCAGCATTTATAGCAAAGATGCTTTCTTATAGATGTTCTATGACAAAATGGATTCACAATCTTACATTCCCCTGCAAACAAGAACTTTCTAGCTAAAACACCTACCTGGCTTCCAACAAGGGAAGCAGGCAGAGAGGACAGGAACATTCTAGTACCTTTTTATAACATACCATGTCCATGTAAGACCTGAACACCGCCAAGTAGTTGGAGAAAACGTCCAGTCATCAACTTTTCCATCACTAGATTTATACACTTTCCCCTTAATCACTATACTTGTAGTAGTGTTAACCTTTTACACACATCACTATATAAGAAGAGTAAATATGTTAAAAATACTTTTTTTCAGAAGTTATAATGCATGACAGCAATCTTCAGTCTTTCCTATATCTTTCTTTTGGTTTGCATGCTAACACATAGTATAATTATCTCAGCGTTCAGCATCCCTGCAGATGTACTTCTCATGCAGAATTTCAGACTCCTGTGTTGAATACAGTAGGTGAAATGGTCATGTTCAGAAGAGCAGTTGTGTGTACACATGAGAAAGAGAAAAAAAGCTGACTGATAACAGTACCATTGCAGATAAAAGCCTAAAAAGGAATTATTTTGTTAGATCTTCCCTGTAGATATAGAAAAATGTTTTTCTGGATCTGTATTATTTTATTATTTTAATGATTTATATATATTTGTTTGTTTCACTAATCAGAAGAATGTCTGATAATGAGGGCAAAATTTTGAAGGCCTCTTATTAGAGGTCACTGACAGACCAGTTTTGATGTCATCATCAAAATGCAAATGTCATCATCTTGGATGGAAGATGGAGCAAATTTATTTGCTCCTAGGAAAAGTTTCTCATCTATTCTGCATAGCTGAGAGCCATCCTTATAAACTCCTTGGCCATTTTCCTGGGAATCTCTGTCTGCTGCCAAAAAGACTCTAGGTACATACCACGCAATTCTATTTTAACTCTTTATGGCACCGGAACTTCATTTTGTTTCACTGTCTACATTCAGTTCTGATGCAATGACATGGATTTCAACATATGTTTTCTCATTTGTTCAAAAGATGAATATGGGTCATTCCATTTGACTGAAATTCTGCTGTGGCCTCATCCACCTCCGAATACTTCTGTGTCCTGAAGTCTACACTTTCCTTTTGGCCCCTACAGTTTCTCTTCTGCAGAATGCCCTGTCAGTGGCCAGGGTGCACTAATAGGCTATAACGGCCCTCACATGGAACCTCCACCCCAAGCCTCCATGTCGGTGTGCTCTCAGGGTTGAGCATTCAGGCTTAGCCTGGACTGTGTTGTAGTTTATACTTGTTTCCTGTTTGTGCCTACTTATAGACAGTTGATTCAGACCTTTGGACTTCCTAATCTGACCTTGGCCCTTCCCTATCATCATGGACCTGCTCAGTGAGCACTGGGTGGTATTTGACCCAGTTAGCCTTATTAAACTTCATCCCAATTCATGGATTGACTTCTTGACAAATTGCCTCAGCTGGAGGGCAGTGGGACGGGTCCCTTACTTGTGGGATCCCTACCCTACTGGCTATGTAATCATCTGTGAATCACTGCCCCTTAAGAAGCAGCTGTCTATTGCTGCTCTTTAGAGTCTCTGGTAGAACAACACTTGGAACATCACGGTTACTCCAAGGACAGAGAAAATGCTTCCATTTTCTGAATTTGCATATTCTGAATGATATGGCTGATTGTATTGGCTGAGAATGTGTTAGAAAGCAAGCAACCTTAGGGCATTCGGAAAGGCACACCCACATTCCTCCAGCATTATGAAAGCAGCATCAAACAATGTCAGCCTAACATAAGGCAGCTTACTTCTAAGATTCCTGCCAGCTGATTAGCTGATAAACTACAGTAATACTTTATGTCTTCTCAGAGTAAAGAATGATAGGGAAAAGCATCATCAGGTTTTAACAGAAAATTAGATGTGTTTTGAACAAATCAAGGCATTATTATGGTAGGCTTTAACTGTAATGATGTGGCTACAGGAGAAACCCTGTTGTACAGGTATTTTTTTTCACCATCACAATGACAACCGAGTGCTAATAGGGTAGGCTGTGAGGAGAGAAGAATGGACTTACAGTTCCTATAGCCAATCCCATTAAATCTGCCTCTGATAGATGATAAGTGTCTGATGCCAACCTTAAAGATTTAATGAAATACACATGAAAAATGATTGTGTATTTACAACATATCCTGCTTGCATCTGTAAAGTGACTGAAGTCAAATAATGACTCAAGATACCAGCAGAAGTCTCATTTTGAAGCACACCTTAAAACTGGCAGTAACAGCTAAGAGTTTTTCTCCCAGGGATGACTAGTATCTATTATTAATGGAAAATATGACTGTGGCAGAACCATCTCTTACTATGAAAATTCTGATCTATATTCCATTCATTTTGAATGAAAATTGCTCATGCAAAATGAAAACAGCCTGCTCTAGCTGCTACAGGTCTGAAAGTGGTAAGAATGAAACTGCATGACATAATTCTGATCACCTTCCCATGATTTAAATGATAGGATTTTGAAATCTATTAAAATACACATTATTTCCTGCCCAGGCCATGCAGTCATGCATACACGCACACATGCACACGTACTACTGTAGTACGTGTGCATGTTTCAATACTCAGTCTTGCCTTGAAAACACAAAACCCAAAACCTATTAGTAAGAATAACTGCAGTTTATGCTTAATAACAAGATTTTGGTCTTCTATGTTTAAATGTAAAAATATAAGTAGCAAAATAATAATGAATTTGAATATTTTGATATTGAAGTACACCAGGGTTAACACCAGTTCAAATACATTTTCTGAATGACATTATTTAACTTCACTGTAAATGTAGTGAAACTAATTGCCAATTAGTTGACCTTAAAGGTCCCTTCCAATCCAAACCATTCTATGATCCTATGATTAAATAGCAGTACAGTAGATGAGAACACAAGGTTCTTGCTCTCAGGTTTCACGTGAGTCTGTGGGATCCCAAAGGTACTGCCTTTTTGTAAGAGGTATAAGCCTACCTATTTCCACTTTTTCCACTACTACCTAAAAGCATTAGTTATTCACTATTGATATCCAAACGTATGCATGCCTGAAAAAGTTAGTGTGGAAAAGTTATCAAAGGAAAACACACAGTATATGGTAATTTTCTAGACCATTCTTCACTGTGTATCAGAAACAAGGTGAATCATATCAAGTTAATATTCAGATTCATCTGTTATATTGGTAGTGACTGTCACAACTAGTATGTATTATATTATTAAAAGCAGATATGTTTACTGAATGTGTACTTTGCTTCCTCTACAATATTACATTTATGTTTTCCTAATCACCTTCACACAAATGCATTACAAATGTCAATTGAGATGTTTCTTTGTCATGATGTATACGAAACAGATTTGTTATCGTAACTCTAACATTATTTATATTCCACTTTTAATCAAGATTTCACTAAATATTACAGTTATTAGCATTCCAGTGTGACTTAGCATTACCTCTAGAATTTAACGGTTTACAGAAATTTTCTTGTGCTTTTCTTAGTGCTTAAACTGACCAAGATTTGAAGAGTTTACCAGTGCCAAGAAATGAAAGTTGGACTGGGATTTTGAGAAGGAGCACTAATTTTGGCATCATAAGAAGAATGCCTTAAGGTGGAGCAATACAGTCTTTATACCTGAAGCTGTTTGACCTGTAAAACAACTCTTATGTATCTGACATACAACTATGCAGGCTATAAATCTGTATGATCATATGCAGCTCAGTGATACAGACCATACACCTCTGTGATAATATATTGGAAAATGAGATGTATATTAGGAAGCAAGCTAAAGTGTTAAATATCAGCTAAATCATTATGTAAGACACTAAAATTTAGCATGAGAGGTTGAGAATGTGATTGGGCACTTGAATGGCTCCCCAGGAAAGTAGTCATGACCCCAAGCCTGAAGGTGTTCGAGAAGAACTTGGACAACACTTTTAGACATATGGCTTATCTTTTAGGCCGCCCTTTTAGGAGTCCAGAGTTGGACTCAGTGATCCTCAGGGCTCCATTCCAACTCAGGATATCCTACGATTCTATGAATTAAAAAGCAAGGTAAAATTTTCTCATTAAAATATAGTTAAAGGCTGCTCTATATAGTGCTCTCATTTAAACATCTGAATGGATATTCATATAAAATTACAAGAATGAGCACACAATTAAAATGCGTGGTCAAACTGATATCTGCGATGGCATTATTACATAAAATTAATTAGCAGGCTACATTAGTTTCTCTGTCTTGGCATAGCTTTAGGAGTTCCTAGATTTTTTAAACTGCCACAGATGTCCACAGAATGTTATTCATGTGTGTCAGTTGTAGTCATTAGGGTAAAAGTATATAAAACTACACTGTATTAAAAAAGTAAATAGCATTAATTGTTTGTATTTTCCATTGTGTTGAATTCCAAGTCTTTTTCAGAGGTATGAACAGTTCTTAAAAATATATGCAATAGTAGAAAAATAATGCCACATTTTTCTCATAGATAAGGAATTTAATATTTTTGCCTTGAAATGTGGCTGGTTTCAGCCTTAATAATGCCCCAATTTACACATTCCTATAGCAATTATATAAATGTTCTCCCTTAAAAAAAATCATGATTAACATAGCTGAAAAAATCAAGATGCTTCAACCCATGACTCTGTAAGAAATACACTGTTATGCATATAATGGAGCTTCTATCATGTGATGCTGACATAATTCCAATCTCCAGTGATGTAGATACCAATTGTCTTCTGAAGGAAATAGAAAAATCAGTTCTGACAGCATGAAGTTACTTTGAAAAAGGATTTAACTTGAGCGTCTTCCAAGGCAATACCAGGGTAAATGCAGTAGACGTGGTCTGAAACCATGCTAGCAACCCAGGAAGTAACAGTTTTTACCTCTCTTTCTTCTGTAACTGAAGACGGGGAACTTTGTCCTCCTAGTGGTAAGGCAAGACAGTATTTCCTCCTGTACAAAAATCCCACAGTATTGCTTTGGCTAACCTCAAACCCTACCCCAGGCCCTAATGCATGTTTTTGTTTTTGTTTTTGTTTTTGTTTTTGTTTGTTTTTGTTTGTTTTTGTTTTTGTTTGTATACACAGCTGTCAGCACCGACAAAGGCTACAACTAACTGGTGGGAGATAGGGGAGCAAAGGAGTCAGTTTCGTCTAGTACAGGTTTCTCCCCAGGAGAACCCACCACAAACACAGCAGCAAGTTTGCGTGGTGAGGCTGTGGTTACAACAGTATGAGGGCGGCTTCAAAAGTAATGCCTCCTATTTTAGTATGTTGGCCCACCATTCAGAGGCAGGTATTGATGGTATGGCAATAGAAGCTGCATTTTCCTGCCAATATTCTGTTACGTTTTGTTGCCATGTGACAGATGGCAGCAGAAGGGTGGTCTGACAGAATGGCATCTGACATGGAAGTGCAGATGGAGCAAAGAGGTTTCAGTGAATTTCCCCATGCAGAAAAAATGGCACCCGCTGACATTCACTGACACTGAATGTTTGTAGAGACCAAACAGTGCTTGTGAGCACAGTGAGGCGGTAGGTGGTACGTTTCACTGCTGGTGACAGCAATGTGAAAGACAAGCCACTCCTAGATTTCATTCCATGTTATAGACTTGCACTTAAATAATGTGGGCAGTTGGGTCTAAAATCAGGACATACGATGACATGAAATATTCCATGGATGGTTTTTCTGTGGTTTCCTTTATCACATGAGGAGAAAAGGACTTTCTCAGCCTCACAGTGCTGTTCTGAGAAAAAATACATTGCTATTCTTAGCTACTACAGAACCTAATATCTGGTGTTCTTGCTTGCCACTGCTAGGAGACATAATGCTACCAGTCTAGCAAATTTCAGAACATACCCTCAAGTATTTTTAGTATAATATCCTGATTTAGTACTTGTCAAGCTCTTATTTATATCCTTTAGCCTATGCTCTGGTAACAACTACTCAAGAGAAAGCACTTTTTTTGCCTTCTGCTTTCAGCTGAGAATGCCAAGTGAGAGTCAGTAGGAGTTTAACAACTAAGGTTTTTAGATTTAATGAGGTAAGGTCTAACCCTGTTAGGAATTGAGTGCTGTTTCTCCCTCGAAACCATTCTACCTGTAAATCCAAAAATAGAAGAGTGTAATTCAAGTGGTTTGTTCATATAGAGACTAAATCTTGTCTTGTCTTGCCTTGTATGGAAGAAACAGTAAGTAAAACATACCTATTCTGAGCTCCATAACAACTGACTGTGTCATACCCAAAAAATTGGATAATTTATAACAAAAAAAGATTTTACTTCCCTGTAAATAGGTAGACTTTCAGTAGTGTATCGATTAAAAGTATTTTTGGCAACTTTCAGACTTACTCTTCTCATCTCCTCAGGCATCTAATATCAATCAAAAGAATGAAGTTTTGGCCTTAGGTGTCCAAAGATCCTTATATCCGCGTCCTTTTACTCTGTGAATAATCTTGAAGTTGACGTTGTTACAAACCTCATCAACATATGAAAGATGTCAATCACAGATTCTTCAGAATTCAGTAATGCAATGTTGATTCAGAGAGATCATTTAGGTCAGGAAAAAGATTTTTTTCTAGCTTTTTTTCTAATCATCATGTCTTTTGCGCCTTACAACATTCTCTACTCATCTCTCTACTCAGGTTCTTCTCTGCCCTTATATAAACTGGACAAATTTCCTAATTTTTCCTCTGTAGAGCCAAAAGTTTTAGGGGCCTCTCTGATCTTGCCCACACCTGGCTGAGCAAGAACAAGCAAATGTTTTGTATCCTGATTTGCATGTCAGCTGTTCCAGTACAACATTTTAGACAGTATCAATCTCACTCTGCCTTTGAAGCTACAAGATTTGAATTTTTTTCATAGTTTAACTAGATATGAACTAACAGACTAAAATCTGTCTGTCACAGCAGGCCAGTGGCTAGGATATAAACGTGCTCAACCTCTTCTTCTATGTGCTTACAGTGTCTGGACGGACTGGCTGTAAATATTTCTTCCAGCAGGGCCTTATCTGAATTATTATGCAGAGGTGTGTCTGACTTCTGTGTTAGGCCAGAACCTTGCTTGGAATAGCCATTCCTAGTCCTGCTTTTTCAATCATTCACAAAATTACTTATTCCCAAATTGTACGTGTGAGAGGGCAGAGATCAAGAAAACAAGCGACACTGGCTCTCACCAATATTAGGCTAATTACAGCTCTTGCCTCTCCTCATTCTTGTATCCTTCACTGAATCTGCAATTAGAATCCATAATTTTCCCTCCCTTTGCCTGGGCTTCAGGCTTCTGTGCCCCATACTAAACCCCACATACTTCAGCCTTTCATACACTTATTTAGGTCCTGCATTTTTCATTTTCTTGGAAAATAAGACAGTGGTGAACATCATTTTTAACATTTCTAAGTAATAGATAATAGTGGTAAAGGAAGTAAACATCAGATTTTTAACTAACAAAAATTTTACACAGATCTTAGAAGTCTTCCCACATGGAGATCCTTCTGGCCTGCATCTTTTCTACATCTTTCAGACCCTTAAGGGTCTGGGCATCAACAAGCAACTTTCTTAGCACCTAAGCCAATTGCCTCTCTAACAATGTAGACCAGCAGGGCATGGGAAAAGCATTAACTCATAACAAAGTCAGTAATTGCATTAGTAGTGCGTTTTTCTTCTGTTTCTTTATTAAAAACTATATGTATTTTGTTGTGGATTAAGACTAATTATTAATTTTTTTAAGTGTAAGTGCAAACAGACTTACAAATCTGATGAAATTTCATGCAATAACATTTATCTTGAGTTCCTTGAAACTAACTGCCTTCAGTGTCTCTGTTCTGTATGACATTATTTAAACCTGGTAAGCATTCAAAATCATGCCCATCTGAGAGAGGAATTACAGGATAAGGCCACAAATGTTTAAGTCACAGTCCAAAAAATGTTAAAGGAGAGGCTGGAATAGTATACAGAACAGTGGAGATATACTCATTTTGCTGGCATTACCAGCGTATTTTTGGATTAATTTCACTAAGCTCCAGTTTGGCTGAACAAGCAGAAATTTCTGAACGGAATTCAGCGATCTAATTTTAGTTAAGCATGGTTGAAGTCAAGCCATATGCACAAAACACAGCCAAAATGTGTGGATTTGATTTATCTGGATTCATGGGTTCAGCAGAAAGCACTACAAAGTAAGTTACATTGAAGGACATGGTCTCCTAATAATCCTTTTTTGAATCTTTATAGCTATGTTATTAGAGAGTAGAGAATATGTACAGAAAATTGCAGCTAATTACTTAGTTTGAGCCTGAAATCTGTAGAAACAGTAGCAGAACTGGATGTGACTATTTCCAGAACATTGCAATTCCTGACAGACAAACCAAGATGAGCAGAAATAGGTATATTTTCTGAAGTTGCGCAGAAAGGAAGAAAAAACATATGTCCTTTACACTCATTCATTCGTTACGTTCTTATCTAGAACAAATACTTTTTAAAATGAATAACTGATCACTTTAAGGATTGTTGTATCTAATCTTTAAAATCTTTCCTGACCTAGAGCTTTTCATGAAGGAAAGATCTCAAGTATGACAGCAGATAAAAACACTATAATAAAAGTGAATTCAGAGGCTGAAAAAAACATTTATATTTCTGATCCTCCTCTGATCTTCAGGAAGATTGACCACCTCCACTCTTCAGAGAAAAAGACACTTTCATCTCATTTTATCTCTAACTCCAATTACTAGAAAAATCATGGCAGCTTCAAGTATGGAAACAAGGTAAAATCCTGTAAAAAGCAAAGACATTTCCTTCTTGTCTCGTAACTGTATGCTAGACTATTCTTATCTGAAAGCCAATATGCTGTTTAATTGCTTATCATTACACCCGACTGTTCGGAACAGCACTACTGCATTCATTCTGGATGAAGCATAATATCATTTTACAGTGATCTTAGTGAACCAGTGAGTTCATACAGGATTAATAAAATTCAATTTGTATTCCTAAAAGTTTATCATAAAACTGAGTCTTTTTATTGGCTGTAATAAATGGCTTCATTTTTAATACGCATTTGGCCTCATCCTGTCAGGTAATAATTGTCACAACTTCAGTATTACATTTTCTAGCAGAAAGTATCAATTCTGATGGTACCCTATAAATCATATTAGCACAAATAACAATGTAATTTCTGGAAGCTTGAGTCCTTTGAGTAGCAAAGGGATTGTAGTGCATCCTAGATGACTGCAGACTATTTTGGCTCTTTAGTGTTTCCTTTTGTAAGAGATTTACTTTTAATGAGTGATCCTGTAAAGCTGGCCAAGTCCTTTAGTTTCTTTGAGCTTTTATTCCTGGCTGCATAATGCTTCTCAGGATTGTGACCTCAAGATAACAGCATCCTAGAAAGTCACTCTACTCCTTTTTAAAATAATCCTTTTTCAAAAATAGGATCAAAAGAGTATTTTGAAGCATTTCTGGTTTTTCCTTTCTCTTTAGCTTTCAATTTAGCTAATACAGAAGATGATTTGTACTGGCCAGATTTAGGGAAGTTAAACCACCCTGATATGTCTGATCTCCACTACTTCCTCTCTCCGCCCTTTCATTGTAGACTGAGACAGAACTTCACCTATTGAGTGGAAGCTAATAAATAACAGCACAGGATTGGACTTACTCTGCAAGCTGCAGTCTCCTGCCTCCTCCTCGCCAGCCAGGTTGGTGCTGAATCTTGCGTTGAAACAGATCACAAAAACTAATTTCAGCATGTCTGACATCAGATTATGACGTTGTTGATACCTACCTATCAGAAACAATACAACTCCAGTCTTTTAAATGCTACGTTTAAGTGTGAGAAGAGTGTGATTGTGCCACTTTCCAGTTATTTGTCCTTTACTATTAAACCTATCCTATGCAAATGAAGTCTGCAGGGACACACCTTCCTGGTTGCAATGAAGTGCCGTGGAATTCCAGGCTGCTTTGGTTTTAAGATACAAATGTCAAAGACACAAAACTCGAGCATGATAAATCAGTCACCTCACATGCGCCTGCATCGGATGTATGAATAATTCACAGACCTCTGAGAAGAAACCATGCCAAATTTTCTAGCTTCTACTAAATAATTCTTGGCAGCCTATCAGCTTGGCCAGTATAACATGCAAGCTTATTGAGAAAGGATGTTTTCTCAGAAAGCACTTTTTTTTTTAACCTTATTCGTGGAGGAAAGTTTGACATGTGTCATCACCTTTTCCTGGCAAATTTAGCAGGCTGTGCCAAATAAACACATGTTCAGTTTTGTCAGTAGTGGCTGCAACACCTGGAAAATGGACATAGTGCAGGAAGTTGTGCAGAATCATACCATTGTGTCGCAAAAGGGGGGAAAGGCTTGGCAAAAAAGAAGCACAGTTTATGCTTTTGTTGATGAAAATTATACCTCAGTAGAAGGGGTAATAAGTAGCACCTATTTCAAGTAAAAATGTCTGTGTATTTGGGATAGGAGCCTTTTTAAAAGAGTAACAGAAGTTTGGTGGTATCATGCAAACTACTCTTTGCTATTTTTTGCCCAATGTTTCATATAGAAATCCAGAGCAGACTAGGTTTTCTAATGCATTTGCATAAATGTATGTACAGCACCCTGAGTCTTCTTTAGGCCTTCGAACGTGACTGTGGTTTTTTTTTACTAAATGTTATTTTCTTGCACTATTCAATGAAGTTATTTTTACAGTATGTTGATTATGTAATGAACACAAGAATAAACCAATTTGATACTCATGCTTCTAGCAGTTTCCAATTTCATGCTGAAAAAACACCCAGGCATGCTTTCACTGTAAAATAAAAGGTTTCTTAAAAAATTCCCATCAGAGTACTTCACTGACTCTTGCTGCAGTCCCATTACCAGCTTGCTGTCTGTATAAACACTGCTAAATATGTCCTGCTGATACCAGCAGATGCATAGCTGTGAGATAAAATTTTGTTTGTTTGCTTTTTAAAATTTTTGAGTGTAACATAGTATTCCCACAGCCTTCACTTGCCTGCTGAGTATGAGTCTGAATAGAAAGTTCCGTGACTTAACAAATGCTTTTATTTTCCAGGGTTTCGGTGCCATTAAGAGTTTGTCTAAAAACTACAGAGCTGTACTAGGGCCAGTTCAAAATCTCTTTGCAGTCACTAGCTTGGGCTCTGGCAGACATCTAGTCATGGAACTCAGACAATGCATGCTGCTTCTGGATTAAAATTAGCTTATATATCCCATAACTCTCACACTTAGGGGATATACAACATAACGGAGCAATGCAATTCCAGCAATACTGTATTCAAACTCCTTTTCAGCACCAAGTTCTCTTAATGTACACACATATATATCTACACTTTGCATCATCCCATAGGCATGCTATGTGTATACATCTAATGCATCAGCCACTTAATGCATTATTAGACAGCTGCCAGGATTCTGTATCACTGTGTGTGTATATACAGTGACTAGTACTAAAGGACATTACTGTAATCAAAAACCTTAAACAGAAAAAAATGTAGTTTGCATGTAAGTGGCTGTGTATACATTTATAAATATTTAGGCCAGGAACTAAGTGATAAAATACAAAGCTATCAAATATCCATCCTTCCTCTATTCCATCTCATCCTTACGTCCCGTCTCCTTTCTTCTCTCCACCTAACAGTTCCCCAAGTCTTGCTCATGTTGTTTCTCTCTGTAGTGCCACCACCACTCACTCTTAAGGCAGTTCCTTGGAAATCCAAGAAGTCTTTCAGACTGATAACACGTGCTGAGTGTTATGAGCAAATTAATTCCAGCTACACTCATGCCAGTTCACTGACGTCAATGGGACTGCATGGTAGCAGGCAAAGACAGGAATGTAGCCTAAAGGCTATGAATTGCAAGGAAAGAATCCTGATTCATGGCCTCAAAGCGGGGAAGCCTTCATAAATCATTCTCCTACTGCTGGGTTCTTCCCTTAAGTTAGTAGCCTGAACCACTTCCTCTTTCCAAAGGAGGGGGAGTAGGAGGGGGTTCAGCAGGAAAGAGTGGAATGAGCTGACATTTCCCTTACTTCCTTCTCTAAGCAATATGGAAAATTAAGGCAGAAATTAGGAATTTCTGCAGCACATGCAATTGCTCACTGCTCATGAATTTCTCAGTACAGAGGAGGCAAAGTGATCTCTAATTGATCAAATTCAATTTCAACAGCGGCACAATGCCATGAATGAAACCTCCCACATCTAGTTATAAATCAATACCCATTATAAGGCTCATTTTGCCAGGATGATTAGTCCTGGAAATGTCACACATGCACACACAGTTCCTGGTTCAAACGAGTCAGGGCAGGCCTGTGCCATTCAGGACAGCACTCACAGTTCACATGGTTTCAAATCACTACTGTGTCTCCATGGATAGGAAATATCAGCTAAATTAAATTTCTGTGGTAACTTAAAAGATCCTTCTTGATGGTGACCTAATCCGAGGCAGTAACTTGCTAATAAACAGTTATTTTAGGAAACAAAATAAAGAAGCATACTCAAGAAAGTAGTTTGTGTTATCTCCTTTCACTTGAGGAGCTTAAAGCACTAGTCATAGAAGACACAAATCATGCTACAACATGCTTGTCACACTCCCATCCTTTCCAGCAACAGCCAGTTTTACTGAAGCAGCAGGATAAAAATGGGGCAAAGCAACAGTAGCCTTGACTTATTAAGATCAGTCAACAGTGAATGACTGCTGCAGGACTGCCCTAGTACACATCTCTGTTTATAGAGCATCAAGTGCTGTTGGTGGCATGTATTCATAGTATTTAGCTTACTAGCAGATACATTCCTCTTAAACACACCTGTAGTATTATCCACCTCCACTATTAGTTCTCTGCTATTAAGCATTAGTTCCCTGGAATAATTGTTAGCTGGGAATAATCCCAGCTATGTGTATTTCATTTTGTCCCACCTTTCTGGACATCAGGAAGTCAAATCTCCTTTTTCAGCAGTCTCTGCCTGGATCCAGAGGAGACTTTCAGCTACTGAAGGAGTGGTACCAATCTGACGTCCCTTGCCAAGACAGTCTATTCCAGCAAACAGGTTAGAATCCAGAGTATACCAAGTTAGAAAAAGCTTCGGTTTGCCTAACGGGACCATAAGCCCAGTTGCACAGAAGCAATAGCTCCCTCAGAAGCAGTCATCTTAGTCCGCACAGACTTAATGTCTCAGCAGAAAGTGGCACGTTGCAGAGCACTGCCTCTTGATAAAACCTCTCCCTTTCCAGGCATTTCATGCTGTGTTTCACACTCTTGGCTGGCTCTCCTTCCCACACAGCCATCAGTCGGGTGCTGGTTTCAGGACTGACAGACAGCTATTGGAAGTAGCATGGTGAGGCATGAATGTTGTCATCACAATTCATTAATCCTTTTCTAATTAGCATGAAATGCATACAGCTGTTACATGAAATAAAGACATAGAAAAACTAACTTCCACTACTATAACAGCAAAGATATTGCATGGGAGCAAGCTGCTTTCATAGTCATGCAACTCTACTTCCTCACTCTCAGCAAACTACACAAATGTCCTTTTGCTTGTAACTTCATGAAGAAGCTAGGAGATCTCAGGCACTTCCTTGATTTTCCAGTGAACACTTTTGTCCATACAGAACACCAGACTGTAACAGACTGGCTCCTCTTCCTGCTTCCCTCTGCTGGATTTCGGTGACTGGAAAATTATAGGAAAATATGGAACTCAAATTTCTGTAGATATATACTACAGAGGTATTTTATTACTCAATATGCAATATGATGGGGAAGAGAGATGAGACAACAGACATGTGAATACAATTTTTATGGTTTTTCTATGCAACTCTAATTTTTATTTTTATAAGTCTTTTTGTATGGATGTAAATACTTCTGCTAGTGCATCTCTGTCAGTAGGAATCCTTCTTCCTAGAATTATCATCTACTTAACTAAAACAATTTAAAAAACACAAATGACAAGTTGGAGCAAACTTGTAAGAGCAACTTTACTGCAGTTTCAGTCAAAGCCCTGCAGGAAAATAAAAGCAATGGCTGTGGCCATTACACATTTCACAGCAAGTGAGATGATGGAATTGAATGTTGTCATGGTTGAAAGCTCCAGGGATCTCATACACTTCATTGAGCCTGCCTACAAAATGCTAGGTCTCACCGTGTTTCCTCACAGCAAGATTCCCAGTACACACAATGTGCATCATGCCAAGCCTCTGCAGTGCTCAAGAAGATCAGCCAGACCTAGCTGCAGTAAAGGAAAACATAGCAGCATCTTAAAGAACCACTTCCCAGTCAAATAAACTGTGGTCTTAGCAGCAGGGTTCATTACTTGCTACACACACGGAAAAGCCACGTGTAGAGCATCAAGACCGAAAATATTGGCAAAAATGCATTTGGAAACATTTATTTGAATACTGGTATATTTGCTCATCTGTGAGAAAATACCGATGCCTTTTGGACAAAGGAAATGAAAGAGGTGGGGTCTGTGCCACTGTCATCTAGGATTTACCTACGGGAAACAAAGTAATATGGAATGCAGCCATCCCAATTCCAGTCCCACTGCCTGTGAGGGGCCATCAGGAAGCCTGCAGGGGTTAAAAAGGATCATTCCCTGAACATCCTCCTCCCACCACCACCCCAGCCCTGCTGTGTCTGCTCCCAGCACGTGAGAATGCAGCGTCTAATAATAACCAGGAGTGATGGGAAGAGCAGGATGATGCAAAGGTATCGCAGGCAGCTCTATGTGGGACAAGTCAGCTTGCCCTAGACTGCAGTGCTGAGTGCCTTTCTTAGGAATTTGTCCTCCAAGTGGTCTAACTTTCAAACGGGAAAATCTGATGACTGAATGCTCAGTCATTTTTATCTAAGCAAAAAGTTCATTTTTGTAGTGTTTAATATTTCTGGTACTGTGTGTATTGATTTGTAACTATTCATGTTTCCTAAATAAACAGTTATAAAACAAATTGAACACAGTCAGGAGAAAATGCAGACGTTCTTGAGAAGCCTAAACCACATCTTTCTTGAAGCCCAGAATGCTGATACTGCTATATTTAGTGCCTTATTTGGTGGGAAAGAACAAACCACTGAAAGATTTCTTCCAGCTTTGATTGAATGATACATCAGAACAAAGGTAATTTTACAGATGACATTAAAGTGGCCAGAAAGTGATAACCTTATTATTTACTGTTCTTTTGGAAGATCACCTATGTGATTCTATTGCTAGAAATTGTTGTCCAAAACTATTTCCTAACCTGGAAATATGTTATGATGAATGCTAATTGTACTAACTACTCTGTCTGGTTATTATCACGGAATGTAACAGGAATTTTCATATGCTTTATGAACAGTAGTCTCTTGTTTCTTGATTCCTGAGGGAAAAAAAGCCCCAGGATACGTAATTTATTTGGAATTTGACAGTTTAACAGTGTAGAACTCATTAAATAGTAGAGATAGGCTCATCAGAGCAATGAAAAAGGTGAAAAAAAAAATTGTATGCAGCGAAGGGAGTCGGAACAGTGAGGTGCTACCAAAAATAAAAGCAAAATAATATCCTGTCCCTTTAAGAAACCAAAAATAAAACAGAATACTTTCCTCATCTAGATCCCGATACTGCGCTCAGCTCTACAGTCACAGGACTCTGACTGTGGGGAGTTTATTGCCGGATCAACGCACTGAAGTGTAAAATGCAGACATAAGGCAAGACTAATGTTAATGCAAGCCCAAAGTGAAGAGAAAACAGAGTTCACACAGCAAGGTCAGAACATTATTCACAATACCTATAGATTCCAGCACATTCCTTTCTTCAGTTTATTCCCCGCTCGCTTATACCATTTTTTCCCCCCACTTCGGTTATGCACAGCTGCGACTAATGAGATTTGTCTCAATTCCAAAACCAAATATGTATGAAGGTACTTCTGTATGGTGTTTGAATGGGAAAGCAGGTGAGCGGAGAAGGAATTAAACGGAACATCACATTAGTAACCATAGCAGCCAACAGCATTTCATCCCATGAGAAGCTTTCTCTGGTGGAGGCTGGTTTCCCTTTTAACGAGTTTACTACACTGTTTCCCAGCAATGGATGAGTCTTGCAAATGGTCCATGTGACCAGACTGCCTACTGTTCAGTGTCACTAGAAAGATCTTCCTGAATGCTGTGCCTTTTCTGATGATGAGGATCACTTTGTGACAGCCAGGGACTGGATCTCTTGCAAAGATATACTTGCTAATGACCAAGATTTCTCTGTAATTTATTAAGTAACACATACAGAGGTAACAGAGATGGACAAATCTTGGTTGTAATTGCAGAGAACTGCAGAGAACTGGCAGTCAAATTATTTTAATGAACATCCATTCATTTGATTGTGTGTGGTACTCAGAAGTTAAACTATATTCTTTCAGATGATTTTGTAAAGAAATTACGTAACAAAGGTCGCCTTTGTTAGCAAGGATGTGGGAATTTTATATCGCCATAATGACTGCACTTAGCATTTGAGAATACCAGAAGATATGCATTATTGCCAGAGGTTGGGAACAGAGTGATCAAAAAGTCAGAAATATTTCTCATTTTCACATGAACTTTCTGGAAGAAGACAGATCTAGACAAAGAATGTCACAGGAGAGTGACGTGATCTTCAATCCTTTGTCCTTTGGGCCACTCTACTGATCATCAGACAACGGCTTGACGCTGGCCACTTTACTCTCTTTAGCTTTACACTTTTCGTTGCTTCATCTTCAATTTGTCAACTGTTCTGCACAGTTACTGCATGCTGAGAATACTGCCATAACCATTGATCACATTCTTCTTCAAGAGACATACACCCATCAATCCATCAAAACCACCTGGAAGTAAATTTTTTTTAACATGAGACAAAGACTCCTGAAAATTAGTGTCATTTTCACAAAGAATTTGTAGAAGGATGTGGAAAATAATATTTGCGTTAGATGAATTTGCAAACATCTGTTCCATGGAGAGAGTAATTTTTCTTATTAACACAAATTAACTAGTTTAAATATATGATGTAGACATAAGAAAGATAAGAAGTTGTTCCTCTGATCAGCTTCTCAGAAATGTAGTAGAGGGAGGGACACAAGAAGTGAAGTATTTGTAGGGAAAAGCCAAAAACACTCCAGGATGAGTAATTTCACTCTGAGTGCACAGAAATTGCTCAGGCAGGTGAGATGCATACAATAATGGTTTTTCAGTCTCTGTTGTTTCTCTCTTCTCACGATGTTCTCACATATGGCCAAGACAACTCCTACCATTTACAACATTTTCAAAAAGTATTTAGCCACTTTGCCTAGGACTAAAAGAGGTGTGTAGTCATTATCATAATAGGAAGCAGGAATCTAAACAGATGCTAAACACAGTATTTAGAAATCTAGTGCCTCTGATACCTACCATATTTTCAGTGTGCAGTATATCACTATACCTGTGAAAACTGTGGAACTTTATGGGGGCCTGGCAGCTATGTAATGTTTTAAAACCTCACTTTCCCACCTTCCAAGACTGAGACATTAAACCAGAGTTTCAGAGCATCGCTGCCTCAAGGAAAGAATTTAGTACAAAGTGAGCTGCTGCTGTTGGACCAGTTTACCAGCATTTTCAGTGCAATTATAAAACAAGGTTAACCAAAGAAGGATTGCAAAGCAGCAGAGAATACAGCTGTACATGAGAAAAGTAAATATTTTGCATGTTAAAATATTCACCTTGGTGTCTGATGCTATTTAAACAATGAGCAGAATGTTTCAAGCAGAGATGTATTGATAAGTAAATCAAAAGGGATGTGAGATTCTGTAGTAAGTAGTAAAATCTAGAGCATTTAGTAATTCAGCTGGCCAGATAGGAGGAGGCTGAGAGGCAAGTAATAGATCAGGAAGAGTCATTTGGTAAGAACAAGAAAGAGAAATGAAGAGCAACAGAACAGAAGGACTAATCTACAGCCAGAAAAGCAAGACACTTAGAAAGAACAGCTAGGTTGTACAAGGTAGAGAACACATACAACTAATTTTAGAAATAAATCTGTTTTTTAAAATATTAGGAGTGAAAAAATGTAATGGCATATTCAAAGACAAAGACTAATTGTTTAATAAATTGCTTACAAGTACAACATTGCATAATAAGTAAAACAGATCCATGACTGATATGATCAAGGCTCCTGCGTTGGCTTGACTGTAAAGTCACAATGTGACCTTCCACTTGTCACTCCGGGCTAGATCCAATAAAGGACTCAGGGATCTTAAGCCTGACTTAGGCAGATTTGAGGTGCCTAAGTGCCAAAGTATGACCTAAACACCCTGCTCTGTGACTTATTAACCCCGGAGGAACTTGTCACCCCAGAAAAGAACATGCATTTGCTGCTCAGCTCTGTGCACACAGGCAGTTCAGTCAGCAAGGGCATGCTGTGCTAACTTCCAGTGGGCTACCACTGCTCTCTCTGGGCTGCACTCGTAAGTTTGCTTTCTGTGGAAATGCGGTAAAAAGGACAACTAATGCAGGCTGGAACTTCAGTACGTGCTCAGGATTCATCTGTCCTCTTTTTCTTAAGAGCAGTGTCACAGCTTCAACAGGAAGGTCGCAATAATGCCTCAGCTTAGCTTGAGCAGTAGCCTGGAAATGGCAAATGTATATCCACGCATGTTTCCCTGTCCTTGATTGAGGGGGAAAGTGAGAATGGGAGCACTGGTCCCACTTTCACTGTAGAGAACATGGCAAACATTTGTCTCCTGGTGAGACCTACCACCTGTGAGTGAGTTCCAGGTTCTGGATCTGAGGAAAATATTTCTCACAGCCCCAGTCTAGATACCTAAGATGAAAAGACATGGAGTTCTAGGCCAGTCTTCAATAGAAAAAATGTACAGATACTCCAGTTTTTAGGAGGGCTACAGATCCTTAACCTCACTTTGCCAACATTGCTGCCTGATGCAAAATGGGGAAAGAGTTAATAACTGAAATTCAATTTCACTCAAAATCTAGGCAAGAAGTAAAGTCATTAAAGATATTGGGATAACTAAAGGCAAGGTTCCATTAAAAATGGAATAACTTGTGAAAATATTACAAAATACAAACTCTCCATAGCAACTCCTGTATGAGAAAAGGCTGAGAGACCTAGGACTCTACAGCCTGGAGAAGGCTGAGAGGAATCTCACCACTGTTTATAAATATCTGAAGTGCAGGAGTCAAGTGGGTGGGGGTGGGCTATTTTTAGTGGTGTGCAGCAACAGAACAAGGGGCAATGGAGAGAAACTTGAACACAGGAAGTTCCATACAAACACAAGGAAAAACTTTACACTTAGGGTGACAGAGCAGTGGAACAGGCTGCCCGGAGAGACTGTGGAGTCTCTTCCTGAGTTACTCAAGACCTGGAAGCTTTCCTGTGCGACCTATTGAGAGGAACCTGCTTTAGCCGTGGGGTTGGATTCAACGATCTCCAGAGGTCCCTTCCAACCTCTACAGTTCTGTGGTTCTTGGAAAATGGAATGGCCAGAGAGAAAAGTATCATAAAAACAATGACATTCTCTGCTTCAGTTTAGCACTCCGAACATTTGACATTGTCAATGAAACCTAATTCATAAATTAGGTTTTTATATCATTTTTGCAAAAAACTAGTTTCCTAAAGAGGGATGATATAATCATGGAGTATTATTTTGATATTAATAGTTCACGTTAAAAAAAAACAGATAAAATATTTTTGGGTTAACTTACACAGAACTGCTCATTCTAAGAAAAAATCCTGTTGTTTCACGGCTCTTTTAATTCTTCTTTTCCCTTTCATTTTCTGTGATAACTTCTTGAAAGCAAAATAGAGGAACAGAAACCTATGTTGCAGAAGCGTTAGGACTACAAATAGGAGCATGAAAAAGACAGGTGCTGCAAAAGGAATATAAATTATTAGTAGTAGCTGAGCTGAAAAACATTGGGTTGTAGACCAGAACCACTCTGGAGTCTGAATAGCAACATTAGCTCGACCGCACTGCACTTACTGCACATTATACATTTTGCAGTCTAAAAAATGCTGAACATATATAACGCATCTAAATTAAAGGTGACCTGGAAAGACTCAGTCATATGCCCTTCTTAATACCAAAGGATAATCTCAAATTCTGTAATCTCTGGTTTTTTGTTTTTTTTTTTTTTCCCTTACATATGTAAGTTGTATTAAAAGTTTGGGTTCTCTTTGGTCTGGAAGGATTATGCAGTGCCTGCAGAGTGACTGAATGCTGACAACTCAGGAACCAAAGGAGTGACAATTGACCAGCTTCGGGCACAAGCTTGGTGACACAGACCAGCTGGCATGACTGCTGCCCGAAGGAGTGGATTTTCAGTCTGACTGTACAAAGCGATATGTTTGCTTTATTTAAAGTTGACTTTTTAGTCACGTCTTGCATTTTATGACAGCATGAAGTTCCAATTAATTTTAGAGGAAGCATTTAGCTTAAAGCCTGATTTTTGTTATATTGAATCACAGAAAGCAGTACTCAATTTGTTTGAGACTACGTACAAGACTTCAGCAAAGCTGAGTGAATCCCTAGGTATCCCTAAATCTACGATGGACATGAAAACACAATAGCCGAGGGAAACTTCTACACATCCCCTCACTTAAGTCACTTAAGAAAGAGATGTCTTTCTACCGGCTCTAAGCCCCAGGACCGCCCTCCCTCAACTGCCGGTGAGCGAAGGGCTGCGCTCCGCCAGTTCTGCCTCAAACACGGCTGCAGCTCGCCCCACCACACCGGCAGAAGCTGCTTCCCTGCGGCGTAAGGCGGAGGGGTCCCGGCGGGAGGGTGCTCCCTACCACTCTCTGCCTCCTTCCCACGGCCGGTACGGCCGTTGCAAACGCTGAGGGGAGGAGGGAGGGGCGCCGCGCCGCGCATGCCCGCCCGCCCCGCGTGACGTGCGCGGCCGGGGCAGCCCGGCCGGGATCAAAGCGGGCGCGGGGCGAGCCGGGCCGGGCGGTGGCAGTGGGGGGAGCGGCGCGGGGCCCGCCCGCCAGATAGAGCCGTGGGGCGGGCGCAGCGAGGGGCGGGAGCGCGGCCAGCCGGGCGGGCCGTCGGCGGCGTTGTTCCTCTGCGTCTCCTCCTCACCTGGAAAGCGTCGCGGCAGCCGCGCTGCGGGGCATGAGGGGCCGCGGGGTGCCGCGCCGCAGCGGCGGCGGTCAGCGCACGGCTTAGCCGGGACGGCGAGGAGCGGGGGAACGGGCGCGGCTCCCTGCATGTGGCACGTGAGGAGAGCCGGGCAGCCCGGCGGCAGCAGAGAGCAGCCGGCCGCGCGGTCCTGAGTGCCGGGCAGCCATGGATTGCAGCTTGCTCCGGACCCTCGTGAGCCGATACGTGAGTACCGCCGCCCGGACACGGAGCTTCCGACGGAACCCCACCTCGGGGCGCCCCTTCCCAGCGCGGCATCGCGGGGGTCGGGGCGGCCCTTTGCCGTCGGTGTGAGCGGCTGCACGCAGCCCGGCCCCCAGCGGGAGCGGCTCTCGGCGCGGGGAGACGTCCCGAGCAGGGTCGCAGCTCTGCTGCTTGTTCCGTTCGGTCCTGGTGGCTCAGTCCGTTTGCGGAGCTGGCCGGCTTATATAGGCAGGCGAGTGCTCGGGGTAATCCTCTCTGTCTGTAGGTGTGCGCGGTGGGATTCGAGTCCTCCAAACTTGCTTCGGGGACAGAGAGTTAGCAAACCAGTAGTGCGTTAGAGTGGGTCCAGGCGTAGAACGAGGTGTGTAATGCACAGACCGCTGTGATCGAAGGGCTGTGGACAGCCAGCGAACAGGAGGATGCGGGCTGCTGCTTTTGAGTGCAGGAGAAACTTAAAAACAATTGGGAAGTGATATTGTAAAGAGGCTATGGAGATTTCTGTACACACATAGCTCTTCCTCCCGTGCAGGAAATGCTGTAAGTCCTGAAACTTTCATGCTCTGACCGTACTTGTGTTTGGTCAGAACGCTCTTAGTTTTGGGTGTGTTGAGTTCTGTTCACCTAATGCACGCTGAGCTTTCTCATTTACATACAAATGGAAAAAAAAATCAGTTGAAAAAAAAGATTGGAGTTTGTTTATTGCTTGCATTATTCTGTGGGACGGGGAGAGAGTAGAGAGGTGAGTACTGAAAGCAGCCATGTGTGTAGGGATCCTTAGAAAGTAACCCTGAGGGGAGGAGGAAGTACTGTAAAAATGATGTGTGGGAGAAGAAGTCTCTGTGGATGTGCTGCGCTCAGGTGAGCTGTGCTGGGCTCTGCTTAGAAACAAGATCAGTCTGAGTACACTGAGCTGGCACTGCTGATCGTACTGTGGGTTTTAGTTGAAGATTTTTTGTGTTCTTGCAGCTGGAGCCTGTACAGATACTCCAAAAATCATACCGCATTCGTTGTGTGTAGAGCGAGCTGTGGTCTCCAGGTATTTTCTGCAGAACTTTAGTGCTAACCTCTCTTTCAAACTGAGCATCAAGTGTGATTGAAACAAACTTAAGATTAGCTACAATATTTATTTTAGAATGCTGAGATGTATCGAAGAGGACAGCATGTTGGAAACAGTAAGGCACTTGCAGAACATCATCATGCTCCTGCATTGCTGATGAGGGTTATTCAGTGGTCTAAAAACCTGATGAAACACTTAGCCTTTACAAGGAAAAACTTCCTAGATCACACTGCTTTCTGCGTTATGTCTATGCTGTGTAGGATATGCCTGCATAACTGCCTGGCTCTTCCAAGCTGCCTTGTATATTCTCACCTGTTGCTTCATGTTCTTTTTGCGCTACTTTTTCTCGGTCATCTAGTCAGTTTCTTGATTTTTATTTTATTTTTTGTTTAATTTTTTTAATTCTTCTTTCAAGGAAAGAACACTCTGGAAAAAGCTGTTGTCAGGAAACTTGGGATCATTATTTCAGTAAGGCCATTAAATCTGGCAAGCTGATTACTGTATTGTTTTTTTTCCTCTTCTCCGTGGTTCAACTATTTTTGTACAGCTACAGCAGTGAAAATGAAAATTAATAGTTTGAATGCTGTGCCTGAAACTGAGTGCTGTAACTGAGGAGCAGATGCACATGTCAGCGGTGTTGCTTGACAGTAGTTCACTCGAGCTGTGTACAAAACAGTTATGGTTCAGAAGTGTGGATGTGCTTGTCTTTTTCCAGGCTACTTTTTAATGAGGGAGAGCAAGCAGTGGCACTTTTGCAGGAGTCAAAGAGAAAGATACAATGCCAAAATGTACCAGAGTAAGCTCATGCTTGGGATTATTTCAAATCTATACAGAGACTCATCAGCAATTGATGGCCTAGAGCTATGAATTGTCATTCTCCAAGCTGCGCCTGGGACTTGGTTAGCTGTGGATCTTCTCTGGAGCAGAGCAATCGCTGCTTGAAGGAAACTGGAGATGCTGTTGGGGTAGTTGCACTGTACTGCTGGAAGCTTCTAATGCTGTAGTCTCTGAGTCCTGTGCAACTGCTTTCCTTTCTCCCTGACAGATGTCGTAGGGCACAAGTTAAATACCATTCAGAGCATGCTGAAAGTGCTGGAAGGTTTTTCTTCACCCCCCCCCCACCCCATTTCCCTTGTTATTGCAGTCACTGTCCTGAAGCGATGCAAAATAGTGCATATCTCAAAGGCTGTAGGGAAGCATAGTGATGGCTGGGTGCTGTCAGGTCAAGCTGACGTCAGTTTCCTGATTAGCATTTTCTAGTATGTATGCTGTTCACCTGCGCTGAATGTCTTTTATTTGTTTGTATCTTCTAGACATTGGAACCCTGCAGTGACATGGGTTGAGTCAGACCCGTGTTCAGCATGCTGGTCATACCATAGCTTGCATCTCTTTACTGAGAGGTGGAATAGACTCCTAGAAGGACAGAGGCAGTGGTAATGTTGTCTTACTCAATTCCAAAATGGATTTTGTGGTGTTCTGCCTCTTTATATCCATACTGCAAATTTCTTTGCTTTTGCTCTAGTCCTTTCTGCATTCCATGGCTGCAGCCATACAAAATTTATAGGGCTGTTGAGGAAGAATAACTTGCGGAGCAGAGGGTGTCTGTTTCACTGCAGTGCAGCTGATCTAATGTTCAGAGTAGCTTTCTAAATGCTTCTTGATCCTTCAGTCTGAAATAGAACAGTGCAACTTCTTACTTGCATTTGAGAATAGTCCATATATTTTGCTGCTTCAAATTGTATCCACCATACTGGAGGCATCTTTGAGTAATGAGATAGAAACACCTTTATATACAGCTTTCCACCACATGGAGCAACAGAATCTGAATAAAGCTTTCTGTAATTAAGACAGATTTTGGCAATTGTTTAATTTACTTTTCCAAAGAAGGGAAATAAAGACCCTGTGAAGACAGTGTGAAAATCCCCTTTGGGAGTAGAGGTGGGGGTAAAATGTTTGACATTATAATATAATCTTTATTTCTGAATGGTGCTTTTGCATCAGCTGTTGTGCTGCTCTCATACCTTTTGGTTGTCTTCCCCAGAAGACACATGCTAACCCAGAGTGTCTGTAGATGATTCATGACCTTCAGTTTTAGTTTAGATTATTTGGAATACTCGCTAGGCATTATTAAGCAATATGTTTTGTCCCTGTAACTGGTGTTATATTATCTTGTCTGGTAACTTGTGCTGTAGGGGCAAAGGGCTTTGCTGATCTCAGGACTTCTGGAGCTCTGCAGAAGAGATAAGTTGAGAGACAGCTAATATTCTTAAAACAAGCCTTGATGCAATCATCTCTCCCATAAAATAAACACTGTTCTTCATTTGCTTAATGAAACGTGTGAGTGCCTTGTGCATTTGCAATAGCTGTTTATGGCCAACTGTGGATTTGCATATGCGTGAATATTGTTGACTTGAATATGTCTGGGCAACCTGGAAAACATCGCTCTTAGCATACATTTCTTTGCACACTAGATGGTCACTCACCATCTTGCAGCAGAAGGTAATGATCTGTTCTGTATCTGTATGACAGCTGGCCCTTCATCAGTAAATGCTCCTGCCCAGGTCGATTGCTTTGAATTGTGTGATAAATATTATTGGGTCGGGGCTGCATTACTGAGCGCTTTTGCCTCTATTATGTAGTATACTTGGAAATCCTGCCACAGTATTGCTTCCCCTCTTGTTCTCCTGTTACTCTAGGAGTACAAACCTGGATGTTAAGTATTTGTTGCCTGTGTAAGCATCTCTAAACATGTATAGCAGTGTATAAAGATTCACTGCCAAAAGAAAGAATGATTTACTACAGCTCTGGCCTCTGGGAGCCTTCTGGTCTATTAGTTCTGGAGGTGTTTCTGAAAAATCTTCTTTTGGGAGGATGTGGTAAATGAATTCACAGAAGGATGCTTTATTTTTCACTTCTAAAGAAGAAGTGGGTTGACTTTGATTCTAGTTTGAGGAGGTGATTGGCTAATCTGGCCAGGAAGTTACACGAGGATTTTCTTTTTCCTAGCATGTTCACTGCTAAATTTTGTCAGCCTGTGAATGTTGGTTAATAGTTCAGATAATTATGTTGTTTCTATTTTCAATATAAATCCAAAACTGTTTTCTAATTAGATTCCCAAAGTATTTTACTTGTACACATAATCTTAATATAAATGATTACAGAGCTTCAGGATTTTCTTTTTTTTGTGTAATGTTGATAGAAAGTGAATGGAACTATTTTAACCTGAAAGTTTGAAAACTATAAGCTTCGGTGTTCTGGAATGATTTGTCTAACAGGACAGTACGTTTCTCAAGCAGTTGAGATGATCTGCAGTTTTCTGAGCTTCACTAACACATCTGAGAGCAGCCCTGTGTTCCACTTCTTGCTTTTCCTCACAGTCACTCAGCTTTCCCCTAGACTGTACAGACTGGTGTCAAGAAGCAATGGCTACATGTTTCTTACTCAGGGTGCCTCTTAAAATGAACACTTTTTTTTTTCCCCCTAGCTGTCACTTTCAGTAAGTCAAAAGGGTTACTTTTTTTCCTCCAGTGATAGAATTTGACAGAATTTTAAGCTGTCTGTTTGAAATGTCATATAAATGTGTTTATATCCTGATTCTGTCTGCAAGCAGTCTGAACTGTACAAGACATTCTCATTAGGGGTTAGGCATGTATTTACAGGCCAGTAATTAGTACCTTGCATTTCTTAAGCGTTTGTGTCTATCACTGGCATGGAATGCATTTTTTTATATCTCTTGGATGTCAGTGTGTCACAGTTCTTCCTGGTGCTTCCCATCTCGCCTTTCTGCTCTGCTGTGTGTGGGTGCCAGTTGTTCCTGGTGCGGAAGGTGTGACACAGTGCATTTAAGCAGCATGGGTAGCTTCTGAATTCCTGTCTCCCCCAAGCATCCTTGCTTTGTTATTCTCCTAACTGCATGGGGTTTTTTTTGTTTGTTTGTTTTTTTCACTGGGTAATGAGCCCTGGACCGTGTTCTGACTTCATGCTTTTCAGCCCTTCAACTGTAAAGAGACAAAGATTGAAAGCTTTACTTCCTTCAGAAGTTGATTCCAGTGAACATAGAGTGTGGCTGGTGGGTGTTGGCACTTCTGCAAATCTAACTAGCTCACACACACTAGTAGTGACTTCTGTTGCATGCTCTTTCTGGCTTTGTAATGTGTTTTTCAGATGCTTCACTATAATCCAAAGCTCCCCAAGCCCCAGCATTCCCTTCACTCCCTGTGATAAATCAAACTTAAAAACAATCACAAACAACCAGAGGGACAGTATCAAGAAGAATTGTGGGTGCTAATTAGTTAATTTCTATGAGAAAGACACGATTTCTTTATCTTCTGAGATGAACGAAAGTAAGACACTATGTATGTAAGTAAAACACTTCGGTTGCAAGATGCTAGGGAATGTATTACAAAGCTGGTTGCTATTGACTACAAGATATTGCTCACCTATATGCGATGGATACTTCTGCAATTCATACCCTTCCAAATGCATTCTCTACTATTAGATTGTACTTAAGTGACTTAAAGTAGATCAAGAACTCCTAAACTTGCCATTTTTAGCATCAGAAATACTGGCATTTTTTTTTGAGTTGAGAACTGCGTAATTGCTTTTGTCAACTTCTTTATTGCAATGTAGTTTTGCTCTTGTACTTCTTCTAGGGTGCCACAGGATCCTTACTGAAAGTAGGAAGCCTCTTCAAAATCATCATTGGGAATGGGAGAAGGCACAATACGACGTAGCACACTCACATCTTGACATCCCTGTCCACTGTTTCTCATTCATTCTTTGTTCCTGTCACACAGCAGTAATTGAAACAAGACAAGTGGCAAGGTGAAATGGGATTTTCTAACGAGTCTGCCTTTTTAAATCTGAAACACTTAAAGAGCAATAACTGGGCTGACAAGTAAAACTTTCCACAGGTATCATACCAGGCTGCTGCTTGTGCTGTCAAGGTGGTGATATAGGCTCTTTTAATTTAACAAGACTTAAATGCAATGAGGGAACAGTTGTGTTTTGGAAGAGCTGCAGTGTGATTGACAGTGGGATGCCACCTCCATGTCATGTGCATACTGGCAGGGAGAGGAAACCAAGAGAAAGCTCTGCCACAGAAAAGACAGCAGATGTTTTAGCACCTGTTATGTAACTGGATTTGACTTTACTGGTTTTGGTGGTTGTTTTTTTTCTTAAACAAAATAGCCTGCCTCTCCTCATTTTAAGTCTTTTAGTTGGATTATGTTTTTCCGGAGTAGTGCTGCTTATTCTACTGGTTTACCATTATACAGCATGATATTGTATTTCTATTCATGTAATTGTCAAGGGATGTTTCAGTTGAAGTTCATCCTGAACTGAGGCGGAATGACACTGGAATGCTATTATCTTCTCTGTTATAATTGCCATGGCAACAACTGCAGGTAGACAAGGCAAACCAAGAATCCTTTATATCACAGATACCAGGTCTGTGTTTTTCTTCCCTCTTGGTAATGACTCTGAGATGGTTGTGGCACAAACACGCCCCTAGTCAGCATGAAAAGTGTTTTCTTAGCTTTTGTTTCATTTAACATTGACTTCATTAAAAAAAAATTATTACTATTTGTGATACTATATTAAAATTGCATGCTTTGTAGGGAGGAAGTGGCAGCCTAGCCCAAATTATTCTAGGAGATGGATGGGATAAGACAGGGTTTAGGAGTTTGGAACTTCACAGCCCATGGGCTATTAAAGCACTTGGATATCTCCTGTGGATTTGGATGTTAATTTCTATGCTCTTCCTTCATCTGTTTTTACAACAAGGATGAGAGTATTGCCTGGCTGTTAAGGGTAGCTGAAAGCTTTGAGATTATTAAATACTAGATCACAGGAAGAAAACTAGTTCACAGTGCAGGCCTATAAGAAGTATATCTAGTGTTTTTTTCCTCACTATTTAACTGTTCTACGTGTCTTATGCTACCCCTCATTATAACTCCACTCTCATTCCTCCAATTACACACACTCCCTTGCAGATGTGTGCACGTGAGCTCTGTGAAATTGTATGCAATTCCTTTGGCAACATCAAGAATTATGCCAAGTTATGTCTAGGTACTCAGGTGTACCGTGAAATTATGTTCTGGGTTGCTTGTTTTTATGATAGTTGCTTACAAGCAAGAAAACAAGAATTGGGAGTTTTCATAGGAAAACTTTCCTATCTATTCTGTTCCTTGTAGATTAATTTTCCTTTTTGAAATACGAGACTGGTTAATTTGTTTCCTTCATTAATCATTAAAATCATCTAGATAGAGGGTAGGGTGGGGGGGGCAGGGAATAGTGTTTCTTTTTCTTAGTGGTGCTGACTAATCTCTCTGCTTCAGTCAAAAGAGGATTTCATATAACCTATTTTAAATAGAGGATTAAGGACAATTAGGTTCTTCGTCTACATCGCTACTAAGATAGGATGCTGTGAGATCCTCTGAAAAGAGCATCTGTTGAAGCACCAGTGAAGTTTTGCAAAGTTAATGATCAAAACAGTTATACAAAGGGCTTTTTTGCTTGTGTGAAGCTCTCGTCCAGGGTGAAAAGTGGTTGAAGAGAGAGGAACTGAGCTATTTACCCAGTAGTGTTTTGTTTCTAAGGCTTCTAATTTGTGTTGTAAAGTGGATGCGTAGAAGAACTGAAATGGAATTCTTTTTGTCTGAATTGCATTGGGAACTTGCATTTCATGCTTAGCATTTTACATAGCCCTTCATATCTTCTCGAAGTATTAAGTTGCTCTCACAAGTTATCATTATGCTTAAATACAAACACTAATGCCATTCATTTCTTCCATTTCGTATTCCTTCATTTATGCCATTCATAATGATTATGTGGCCTTTCTTGAAATGGATCTGAATTGAAAGTGGTATTTAATAACTAACGTTAGACTACTGTGCTTTTGGGGAGGTCATTAGAAAATAAAACCAAGAAAAATACTGCCATTGTTGGAAAGCAAGATGTGCGCAACGATTAATGCAAAGGAAAATTTTGTTTGTATATTTTGAAGGAGGTTTGCTTACTAGATGGACATTTAGTAAGTGATAGAAATGACTTTCATGGGATGCGGACAGTAAGCTGCAAAGCTGTAAAGATATTACTGGAATGATGCCTCGGAGAAATTGCTCTTGTAATCTTAACACTAACAGTTTCAAGTAGGATACTGATAATTGCTGCTGCTCTAGTTTTGTTTCCTAAAGAACACTTGTCTAGAGGGTACAATCTACTTTTGAATGATAATACACTTGCAGGATGATACACTGCCTTAAACCAGAATCATTCTAAGGGTTCTGGGTGAATCCAGTCTTTTTGTTGACTTAAAGCTCTTTGCAGGCACGTGTATTCTCTGTGCAAAAGATACGTAACAGCTTAAATATGTGCATGGTCTCCGGCATTTGTGGAGAGTCAAGGCTGTGATAATGAGTTGGTTCTTAAAACTTTTGTTTGTCTGAACACAGCTGCTGAATTTTTTTTTTTGTTTTCTAAGATGAAGAAACTGACAGGGCTATCTTAGTTTCACCTGCAAATGCTGCAGTGTTGTTAATCTTCTAAACAGCATTAACTGGCTGTTTACTACTTAGAGTAGTCAGGTGACCAGATGGCCTAATTAATTCAGCAGGAGATGCATGTGTATTGGTACTGGGAGGGAAGAGAGGAGAGGAAAATGGATGGGAGGTATTGGCATGGGGAAAGCTACGCCCTGAGCACTAAACTGCTCCACCACTTGAATGTGACGTGTGAATATGCTGACTTCTAGATTCTGTGTGTTTTTGTCTGACATCAGGAGTCTAAGCCTTGATGCCTAAGTGGCTATAGCATGTAGAAATAAAAGGAAACCTTCAGGTGCTCTTAGGAAGCAATGTATAGTGAGTACAAGCAGGTATAAACAGAGCTTTATATAGGACTGCCTGGATTCTTCTGTCTTTTTCAACTTTTGAGGTCTCAAATTTGAAACACCTGTCCCAGAGGTTCCAGCCTAGGACTTCCTCTCTAGGAAGCAGAAAGGCCACCATGAACATTTTTACTTACAATACTAATGGTATCTGCTGTAACTTGTTCAGAGCATTTTTATGTCTGTGTGTGTGTATATATATAAACATGTAAATTAAGTAACTCAAGGCTAGCTGTGTAGAATTAAAATCTTTGTATTCCTTTGCCATTTTCTGGTTTATAATTAAGGTTGGAGTGTTGAAAACTGAAACTAATAATGCTTTTACCCATCCTTTTTTGTGCGTGTTTAAAACGGCAACAAAAGCCAGACAAGGTTTGGTTCAGTCAGGGCTGTAGTTGAGTAGTGAAGCAATTGTGAGTACTTCCAGTGCTTTAAAACTAATAAGACTGTAGCATTGGTTTTCCTACTTGTTTATTTCAGCTCCTGCTCAGACTCCTTAGTTCTACTTACAAGGTCCTGTCTTGCTGTAGAATAGCAGTTGCTTGGTTATGCGGCTTCTAGTTGACTTCAGTGTTAAGATGGGAAACAGTGCCTCTGAAGTCACCTTCAGTTTGCACCTGCGTCTTGGTCCAGGAGAAAAGCAGAGAGCTTCAGAGCCTTGGGCAGAGCCTGGGGAACTTCCTGCATGGTGCTGGGCAGGGGGAGATCAGCCGAGGAGTGGACAGGCATGGCTCTGCTCCTGACTGCAGGCAGCCACATGTTGCCTCTTCCTTGAACTGCCCAAAACTGTGATCTGGACTTCTCAGTTTCTCACGGTTGTAGAAGAAATGAGAGTGGAGCTATGCACATAGCTCTTCTAACCTTTGAAGAGCTGTCAGAAGGCGCTTTAGCAGTGGAGATTGGTTTACTCATTCTTTTCCCTTCTATTTTGGATGTGCTGTTGGCTTGCTGATAGTGATATCTCTTTCACTTCACTTGGAGTGGCAGACCATTGGACGTTTTGTAGAAGGGTGCATTTCTGTAAAGGTAACTCTGCTTTGGGTTTGAAGCTGAAGTGAGTTCAGTAAGAGAAAGTTTCTTTGTAAAAGAAAGGGTGCTGCTCAACACTGAGGTTCTGGGTAGTGCTTTAAATTGGGATGTAATGACATATTGAGGAGATGACCTGGGAGTCAGGGCTGCTGACAAATGTGAAACACTGCATTGCCTTGTTGGTAGCTGCTGCCATCGGGAAAGGAGTAACTGGGAAAGATAACACCTCATTCAAATGACAAGGATCATTAAGGAATTAGAAGTCTGAATACTGCCTGTTAGAAAGGGGATTACTTAAAACCAAACCAACTTCCCCAACTTAACTGTATGATATGTGCTGTCATATAGCGCTCTTGTGCCATGTGGCTTGGCCTTTCTGAAGTTCTAAGTGCAATCAAGGTGTAATGGCTTTGGGGAAAATGGAATAGACATAAGCTTAGCACATCCTACTGTCTGTATATTAGAACATGCTTTATTGAAATAGGGATGCTAGCCAGCACAGGAATTTTCTGTTGGGATTGTGAAAGCCCAGAGCACCTTTAACCCTTTCACAGGCAGCTGTGGAAGACTGGTAAAGAACGCTTTATGGTTATGTGAAGGCCAGCATCAAAAACTTAAAAATCAAGGTTTTCTTTGTGTGGAGACAAAATGGACACAATCCCTTTCACTAAGGATGTTTCAAATTCATTTATTTTTTATTCTGAAAATAATTCTCTCCAAAACTTCTTTGGGTGGGGAGTTGAGGGGAAGAACAAGCCCATCACAGAATAAGATACGCAGGATTTCAGAAGCCGTAAGCGGCTGTAGTTCTTAAGAGCCCTCTTAGTGGAATATAGCCAGTATCATAGTTTGAATGTTTTGTTCTCAGTTCTTGTCTCAATGGCTGAGAGCAGCAAAGTGGTTTAGAAATGCAGAGATGCTGTTTGGGAGAGCCTGTGAGGGTCATCCTATCCAGCCTGCTTGAGGCAGAGCAACTGCTGCCGACAGTAGGTTGGATTGTTCATCACTTTGCCTAGTAGGTTGTGTGTGTAGTATGTATGAGTAGGTTCTTTGCAGATACAAGAAGGGTAAAGGGGAGAGTCCACGCCTTCTAACAACAAAAATCCCTTTCTTTTCTGTGCTAGTAAAACAGTTATTATAATTTACCTGCTTTCCATTCTTTCTTCAGATGCTTGTTTCTCAGAAAATGTGTGTATTGAAACAATGAATCCCTTGAGCTGGATTCTTTTTCAACCCATTTTGCTTTCAGGGTTGATTCCGTTCAAGGACTAAGTATGCTAAATCTGGCACTGTTTGCTATGTAGTTGTGTTCCCTAGACCAAGATAAGCTATTTTATTTCTCAGACTGTGACTGTAGTTCTTAAGTGTTTCCAAACTGACTATAGAATATCCTGTTTTCTTTTAAAGAATTGGTATTGGCTTCCTAATGTACAGTGTAGCTTTTTTTAGCTTTGAAAACTGTTCACCTTGTGAAATCTAGCAGCTGCTGATGTATAGTTTGAATCACATATATAGGCAGGGGCTGTTTGGGATTCTCTGGTGTGAAAACCAATATAAAGCTTTTCAGACAGTTTTCCCAGGGGACAGAGACAGTAAAACACTTGTTGATGTCAGATAAATCTGAAAATACTTTTTAACTCTTTCCATAAACGGTGTCCAGATGATCTGGAGAAATCCTTTCCAGCCTCCATAATTCTGATTGTGAAATCAGAACTGTCAACTTGCTTAACGTTAAAGAAAATATTTTTTTGTCTTTTGCAGCCATACTGTTTTCTTCTATGATGAGGTGGCATTAAAACATCATAGTTTAAAACAGGCTCTGTGGATGAAGCTGTGTAAGGTGGTAGTGATAACCTACAGACTTCACAAGTTGTTATTCTGAACAGTAATTGCACCGTGTAGTGTATTTGTTCATTCATGCATTAAGATTGCCATGATAGAGGTTCACAGAACTTCCCTGTGTACTAGCTCAGTAAAAATTGCTGTAGGTGGAGTTGAGGCTTTAATAGCAATGGACCTGACCAAGTCGAAGTATTTCTTGTGGCTCTTGTTGTTCCGGTTCAAACAAACAAAAAAAAAGTCGTTGGTATAAATGCAGTTACTGTCTACTACCTGAAGACACTGTTCTTTGTGGAAGAGGATGTTAGCAAGGAAGGGAACTGTGGATGGGAAACTCTTCTCCTGGAGCCAAAACAGGCTACATGCCTGTAACTTTTCCATAGAGTACTTAATTTGGAAGCTGCAGATGACCTCGGCAGCTGGAAGAAAAAAGCCACTAGACTTTAATTAGTAACAAATGGTGAGAAAATGCCTGTGCTCTTGAGACTTAGGCTTGCTGGTCTCAACTTTCATGACAAGATAGCTGTGTCACCATGGAGCACTAGCTGTGGATTCTTGTGCTCTGAGAAGTTTTTCCAGAGCTGCATGTAAGTTTTGAAACTAAATGCATATGCAGTTTAAGGAGTATGGGAGCAAGAGGAAGGAGGGTGAGCTCTGGGTGTCCACGTAGAGATTTGATTCATTTGGTCCTATTTACCATAAAAATGTTTGTTCAAAATAGCAGACTGTGAGCTATTTCTGAAAGGCTTATTGCTAGATTAGGAGCTTGACAAGCTTCTGGAAAAGTTCTGAGGCTTAGTCTGGTTAAAAGGCAGCAAAGATGATTTTCCTATTTAGAAGGAAAGTTTGAAAATGGAAACTGCTTATCTCGGTATACCTGCCTTACATTTTTGTAAACTAGCTTGGGGCATGTTAATGAAGTGGATTTCTGTCGCCATTTTAAAATCTCAAAGACGAGGAATGTCAAAGAGTATTCTGTAGAACAGAGGAAGTTTTTGGCTGAAGGAGAATCTTGAACAATTGATATCATGTGCTTGAGGTCATGTGTTGCGGTATGTCCTTCCGTGGTTTCTGAGCTGGTGGCTGAGGGACAAAAAGCGATAAATGCATCTCTGTCCTCCACTTATGTGGTCAGTTGAAGCTGGCTGGAACTCTTAGTGGTCAAGTTGTAAATAAATCGGCAAATTAGGTTGGCATTGATGCTACTGATTGGAGTTTGCTTTTTCATTAAAGTGCTATTAGATTCCCTTTGCTTAGTTGGTTTAAACTGTGGAATGCCCTCTTATAATATCTGGGCCCTAAAAGAGGGTCTGGAAGCTTTATGACAGACTACCCTAGAACGTAGATCCTGCTTCGTCTTTTTTTTGAAAAGAATTCTGAGGGACCAATATTCATTCCGTACTGAGTTCAGCCTTTCCATTTAGTTATTTTGAACAAGCTTTTGCTATTTGCTAATAGAAATAAAACAAATGTGCTTAAAATTCTGATCTCACCTTGTGAAGTACATGAGTGTACACACTGTTTTCAGGAATGTCATTAGTGTTTTAAAGGCTTAAATTCTGAACTTGGGCTTTAGCTAGAATCTTTACCATAAAGGATACAACTCCTCGTCTGGATCTAAGAGCCTCATGCATCTTGCTGAAGTGCTGTTTGTTCTGTTCCTCTTTCTTTCCAGATGATTCAGGATGTTCTGTTCTCCTGTGCTCTGTCTCTAAGTAATCTATTGATCTTTAAGCCCAAATGCATCTTATTTCAGTGCCTCAGTTTCTCTTTAGTGCTACCTCAGCTAATCTTACTATGATTCCTATTTCTTCTGAAAAGCCTTTCTTGTAGGTCTCCTGCTCAGTTATCTCCCTGGAGCCTATATTGGGTCCATAGTTTTCTCTGTATCTTTTGTCCTAGCTTGTCTATGTCTCATATGCATCCCTTTTGAGCATTTATAGGAAACAGGGTAGTTAACGCCAGAAGAGCACTCCATGCCTCGTAGAGAAGTTGCCTCTCTCTTCCTGAGAAGTATGAATCATAGAATCACCAAGGTTGGAAAAGATCTCTAAGATCATCCAGTCCAACTGTCCACCTATTGCCAATGTTTCCCACTACACCATGTCCCTCAGTACAATATCTAAATGTTTCTTGAACATCTCCAGGGATGGTGACCCCACCACCACCCTGGGCAGCCCATTCCAGCACCTGCCCACTCTCTCAGAAGAATTGTTTCTGAACATCCAACCTGAATCTGCCCTGGCACAACTTGAGGCCATTCCCTCTAGTCCAATCACTAGTTACATGGGAGAAGAGACTGACCCCCACCTCACCACAACCTCCCTTCAGGTAGTTGTAGAGAGTGATAAGGTCACCCCTGAGCCTTGTCTTTTCCAGACTGAACAATCCCAGCTCTCTCAGCTGCTCCTCATAAGGTTTATGCTCCAAGCCTTGAATCTGGTCTAGGTCATCTGACACCCAGCTGATACAAATCAGCTGTTTGTGTGGTGGACCTTTTGTGGGAGGGGTAAATTGGATCTCATTTCCTGTGAAGATACAACTGTCTTTGGTGCTTGGAAAACTACAGCCAACAAAATGTGCTTTTGTTATCCCTCAAATTGAGCTGAAGCATATGATTGAGTGGATTATGCCACACGAAGTTACTAAATATATTTTTGAATGACACTTCTGTACTAATAGGAGAGCACAATGATAGCCATCTCCAGTAATGCTATGAGTACCTTCTGTTGGTGGACATCACTGCCAAAACTTCTAGTACCTTCTCAAGTCATTAGTACAGAAGGCAGTGCAGCTGTCTTGGCAGGCTGTGCTAGGAAGAAATGTAGATCCCGATTTCTGTCTGATGTATATCAAAGTGGCAATTGAGACTGGCAGCAAAACAGGATGGAAAGCTGGTACTGAGCACAGTAGTGACTAGCTTGCAGCCATTAAGGGCTACTTCATTCTTTAGAGTGTGGAAGTCTTGGTGTTTTTACCTCCTGCCCTGAGAGAATCATAGAATATCCTGGGTTGAAAAGGACCATGATGATCATCTAGTTTCAACCCCCCTGCTGTGTGCAGGGTTGCCAACCACTAGACCAGGCTGCCCAGAGCCACATCCAGCCTGGCCTTGAATGTGGCCAGAAGCGGACTGCAGGATGGACAGCCTGGCACCATGGTTTCCTGTTGTTAGGTGGTTGGAGGGGGGTGGGGGGCGGGGGGGGGTCGTGGTGGTGCGGGTTAGCTCTGTCAGAAGACAAGTGTTTTGAAATAGATGCCTTGACTTGAAGTTGAATGCCTTGAAATTTTGGCCTGGACAGCTCACTGGAAAGCAAGATTTTTTTTTTTTCTTGAGATAGTCATCTGAAAATGCTACCAACCAATGTGACTTTCATCTAATCCTGGTCTGCACTGGAAGACTTTTGTTTTTCTAACTATTAATCTGATGCTTGGTCTTGGACATTTTTGTGAGTGCACCAGTTCCTAATGCTTCACTTCAAGTGAAACTTAACATCTGAAGGCTCACAGGTACACAGCTTATAGAGGAGTTCATGGTGCATTGTAACATCCTCTGACAATTTCCCAATGAATGGGGGTGGGAGGGAAAGAATCTTCCTTTGTCCTCTTACTGCAGAATCTCTTAGGAAAAATTGCTGCAGTACTGTGTGTGAGAAGTCCAACTAGAAACCAGCGGTTGTGCTGGCATTGTTGTAGTGCAAGCCAGAGGGGTTGCTTAGGGTATGCAGTTGTACTCTCACATCTGAAAGTTGCAATGAGATTACTAAATCTCTTCATTATGTATAGCTGTTGCATTGATATGGCTGTACAACCACTGGCAGGAATATGATGTAAAAGCTTCATGAAACAATCTAAAGAAATAAGTAATGTAATGTTGGAACTTTCCTTCTGTCACTGGGAATGGGATACTGAAGATGGCATGTTCTTTAAGGCTTTCGTGTTGGTGTTATCCTTCTGATTTAGCTTAGTTGGACTTGTTAGGTTTGCATTTTTGAAAATGTTTATGGTGGGATGGGGATATGGTAAATCTGCTCTTATGTATACACGAAGTTGATAAAAACTTGTGACTTCTGGGATAACATGCCATAATGGCAAGCTATATGGGAAAATGAGCTGATTGTTCAGGTAGCAACAAATGTCTGCTTTATGGAAGACTACCTAATGCATGTTGACCTCAAAGCAAAGGAAGAAGCTGTCTTGGGTGGCTGCTGCTTGTCCTGGAAAGAAACAGCAGTGAAAGTAAGGTTGTCAGCTTTATTTGTGTTTCCCTGCCATTGTCCACTTGCCAGGATCTTCTAAGTGTTTTAAAGGTAGCTTTCATATTTTTCTAATGCATAGCTTTTGTATGTGGCATTTCTTGTGAAGATGCCAGAACAGCCATATAGTAAATATTTAATAAGAACAGTAAAGATTTCTTGTTCTTAACAGGCTAAAGCCCCGATCTAAAGGAAGTAAAATTGCCACTTTAAATTTTTTATGAAGTGCTGCACATAATGAGATTGGGTTTCTTTGGTTTATGATTGATAGATGGCAAGAGCAATGTTCTCAGTTTAGTTAAGACATAAATGGTGTGAGTTTTAAGCATGATGTAAGGGTCTCTTTTTTGTTTTTGTTTTAATAATCCTATTTTATGGCTGAGGGTGACCTTCATCCAAGATGGTAGCTGTAGTACCAGCCGGGTGTTGGAAGTTTTCTTGTTGCTCCTTGCTGCTGACTGAATGTTACAACGACTTGCTTTTTCTGAAAAGCATGAATTATTTGCTTAAAACCCTTAACTATGGAACTGGCACTTTTTTTCAAATTTTTAAGATGGTGGATATAGCTATCAGCTGTCCCGAACCTGCATTTTGCTTTTGATTTACTAGCATTTAAAGATCACAATGATTACTGGTATAGCTACAGCTTAAATGGGAAGGGAAAATGCATGAAGTATGTATGTTGATGCTTTAATCATATAAAATGAGCATGGGGAAAATGCTTTTCCGTGTTCAAATGCAAGAGGAAAATAGGCAGATGAATTGAGACTAGGGTAGGAGTGAACAGAAGTAATCTGTAGTGTAAGGTAAAGGAGACCAAGGTTGTTAAAAACCACAAAACTGGTAGGGTACTCCTCTGCCCTGAGAGTTCAGACTTTGAAGCAGCTGCTTGCAGATGTTTAAACAGCTCAGACACTCCTTACCCACTCGCTTTCCCATTCCTTCCTATCACTACTCAGTTGCGTGGAGTGAGAAATGCTAAAACTGAGGAGATGCGTAATGACCTATGGAAGAGGTAGGAGCTTACCTACTTCTAACAGCAAAGAGCCAGCCATATGAGTGGTAGTCATCTGCTGAGAATGTGCTTTCTTTCAGCATCACTATTTTCAAAGTGGTCTCTTCCTGGTGTCTTGCTCCAATTCGTAGGAGGGAGAGGAGGTTCTTTTAATATATGTCTACCCAACGGCAAGATTAAGACACAACAGGTCAAATGTTAGCCCGACCAGTTTATTACAAATCCTAGTTGCTTAGGGATAAGGGGAAGGGAAGGTGGGCGACAGAAAAGGGGTAGGAAAAAGCAAGGAGTCCTTGTAGAAAGCAAGAGGGAGAATAGTCACCACCGTGGGTCCAGCGTTGTTTGTAGTGCCTCCGCTGATCTCAGGAACTCGTCCAATCACTGCAGGGGATGGGAGAAAGCCAGGAAGCTTCGCAGCAAGCAGGCCCTGGGGGGTTCTTCCCACCGTCAAAGGTTTCCTTTCTTTTGGGAGTTCTTCTCCCCCAAAGGTTTCGTTTCTCTGGGATTTCTTCTCCTCCAAAGTTCTTAGTTTAGTGGGGACCTTTTATCCCCCGTTTCACAGTCTTTTTTTTTTCTTCTTTTCTCTCTGTTTGTGTGACACATCTGGCCCAACACATAAGCCAGCAGGGAGTGGTGCCTTCGTTGCCATGCACAAGCATTATCACCTTTTGCAGTGGCCAGCTCCTTCAAGCCGTACTCCCGAAAAAGGCTGCTTGTCCCACTTCTGCTTAGCTTTACAATTGTAAGCAGAAGCACCCTGGCACGGTGACACCCGCCACTCACCCCCCTCAATAATTCACATTTGTCAGTTAGTCTTATCACAAAAAAAGACCTCATGAAGCTGGCTTTGAGCAAAAGAAAAAACAGTTCTTGTCTTCCACACCTGGGGACCTGAATTCTTGTTGCAAAGCAGAGCCTGTGCTGAAGATGGGAGATAGCCTTTACCCAACTCACTGTAGGTCTGGTGTGAAGTCACTGTAGTTCTTTAAGTATTAAAAAGAATGAGCAGGATTATTTTGTGAGGTTTTTCTGTAGTAAATAGCTCAAATATGCTTTCTTTCATGCCTCTACACTACAGTTTACCTTTGAAGTTGAGGTTTACTTTTATTTGCTAGCATCAATTTCCTTTCTTGTTTATTATATTCAGAGCAAGAGTAAAAATTGTATTTTATAGATTCAAACATGTCTGAAGTGAAAGTACATTATCCTCTTTAAAAATACATGAGCGTGTCCAACAACTCTTAGGTGGATTTGGAGAATGCCTGTTTTTTGTAAATATGGAAAGATGAGAGATTCCAAGGACACCCAAAAAAGTGTAGAACAATAAAAAATGGAGTTTCTGCTTTATATCGCATGGGATATGGGATCACAGTACTGTTGTCATTTTTTTTCCTTTAAAATAAAGCCATTCTAAAGCCATTAGAGTGCGTGTGTGTGTTTGGCAATCAGCTTTCCACTTCTGCATAAGTGAGCTTTCAAAAGTAGTTCTAGGCACAAATGTTATATTACTCTGAGTAATACTACTCCTGAAAATGCTGGTAGCTATTTATGTTTTAGGAGCCTGATACTGTCCTATTTTGGGCAGGACAGAGAGAAAAATCTTTGAGGTTTTTCTAACATTTTAGGGTACAACCTGGTCTCAATAAGTACATTAGAATACTATGAAATACTTTGACAACGTTAAAGCATTTCTAATGATTTTTTTTAATTTGTAAATAGAGCTGATTGGCTTCAGAATGTGGTGGTGGGGGAAGGGAGAGTGTACAAGTGGTAGATATTAGGTGCAAAAAAAAGGTGAGTTCAGTTTCATCCTTTGTCACAGTGATAATCCTTCAGGAGAGGCATGGAAGCAGTTTTGTCGATAGCACACAACCTTTCTCCAACTCTTGATCTCTGTTGGGACACCAAAATAGATCCTTGCTAGTTAGCTTTCAAACAGTTGTTGTGTATAGTATAGCCTTAATGAAAGGATACAGCAGATGTGTGCATGTTAGTATTGCTTGACCTGGAAAAAGTTACAGGGCATGGCGTTTAGGATTCTAAAACATCGAACCATTTGGAAACTTATTTTAAGCTGTCTATGTTTGGGTAAGTGAAAGTACAGCTATATATTGTTTGTGTATACATAAGCACATACATATAAAGCTGTTTTTTTGGAAACAAATTATGTTATAGATGTTCAGAGGAGAAAATTAAATGTGACCAAAACACACTCCAATTCTCTGTACTTCTCTGAGACTTGCAGCTCTTGCTGCCTCCCTTATTTGGTTGCATCAGTTCTTGTGCTTCTAAAATAACTTGGCTTGCTACCAAATAACTTTTTTTTAAATGCTGCCTTCCATGTTTTTTGCAGAAAAGGCAAATGATGTAAACCAAATAGCCAATTTCTAACTCATGTCTGATTGAATCCATAGTTTGGTTTACGTGTCACCTTCTGAGAAACCTGTTTCTTCCTCAGGTTTTGTTCTCGAGCCTCTTTATCAATGCTTTTAATTCTTTGCTGTGTTTTCCTGTCTGCATTTTGAGACCTCCTCTAGAATTGTTTCTAGCATGCTCTGCCAAAGCCTTGCTGTTTTGTGGAAAGGCTCACTAGTTCCCTCAGGTCAGAGGAAAATCCTGTGTCTTACGTAGAAGCCTTCCTATCCTGAGCTGCCTTTGAAGCCCATTTGCCACTCAGTAAACTAATGGCAGATTTGGTTGGAGTTCAGCTCTAAATGGTCTGCGCTCCTTTGCCAATATGCAGGTGTGAACCTTGAGTATGCCTGTGATTCTTTGAATTACTGAAAATAAAGTTGCTTGTAGGAAACAGGATGTTGAAACTCATTAGACTGAGGCAAAAATTATGTTGTTGTTTAGCAGAACTGCAATTCAGAGTAAAAATGTGAAGGATGAGGAAGAGAGTTAAACCTACAGAATGATACAAAGCACTTGTTTGTGGGAACATATCATGTGGACTGGGACTTTATCTCCAAGCATCAACTATTAAAAGGTTTGAAGAATGATGTACTTGTTAATATTTGAGTTTAAACTGATTAGTCCCAAATTACTTCTTATACTCAGTTCCATGGTTTGTTTGATAGGACTCTTAGCAAAAGATACTGTTCCCTGTGTGAAGAGAAGCCTTTCTGATGTGTAGGAATTTGGAAGGTATCATGAGTCAAGAAGCATAAGACCAAGAGTATTGCTTCTCTGATCTTTTCTGCAGAAGCCCCTAAAGGCTGCTGTTGCAGCAGAGCTTGTTTGAAAGATGCCTCCCTGATGAATGCATTCTCTTGATTAGCAATATTACTGTGTAACACAGTCCTGGGATTACTCATCTATTACTACAGAGATGTTGATAAAAGCCTAATCAGTAGAGACTGCTCGGATAATAACGACTCTTGCCTACAGTGCTGTATTTCTAACATTCATGACCTAGAATTATGTGACTCTTGGTCTGATGTTGCTGCAGTAGAGAGGAAAACAAACAGAGGAGGAGGAAGGTGTGTTGCCTGTGTAAAGAATTACAAAATATTTTTAAAAATTTCAGACTTCCTTTTTTTTCTTTGGAACCTGTTGATAGTACATCCTGTTACATCTTCCCAAATGATGTAAGAGATAATTCAGAACCGTACTATTTGAACATACAGTGAAACTATTTTTCATGTTCTTGCAGCTGCTGCCTCTTATCCAGTATTGCACTTGTCGAAAAGTTGGCATTAATCTTAAAGGATAAATCTTTCACGGTGTATTGTGGTATTGTAAGTAGACATAACCCTACTTATGTGTATTTAAAAAAAAAAGTAAATCACTTCTTACTGTAGAGGTACTTCAGGATGGACCTCTAATGTAATCTGTATTCCTTGTGTGTGCATGTTAGAAGCTTTTGTATTATAGCGCATACTGTATCAAAGCCACCAAAGATGAATGGATCTCACTTGGTTCTGGCATGCAGCTTAGAGTTATCAAAAACAGGTTTGTACCAGCTTAAGCCCTAAAGTGTAAATGGCAAAATCAAAGATGAAGTATCACATCAGGTATCTGAGCATCTCGAAGCTGAAAGGTGGCCTGCAACTGATAGCTTTACATTCTCAAGAAAATGCGATAAATGGGATGACTAAAAAAAAGTGACAGATGTTTAGCTTGTAGTGATGAAATGGTAGTTTTCTTAAGAAACAAGACTTCTAAGTATTTTTATCTCAATATTCTTGCTGTATTGCAGTTTGTGGACTGGTCTGTAAAGAAGATAGCTATTCATGTGCCTGTATGTGGTGTTTTGTTTTGTGTTTTAAACCAGATAAGTCTAATACTTATTTAATCTGTTCAAGAATTCTTGTAATTTTGACCTTGGGTAAGTAGCAAGGTGAGTACTGGGCTTGCTTTTAGACTTGACAAGGAGGAGTTCTTTTAGTGCTTGTGAATTGTTGCCCAGATTTGGGAGGTCCTTTGCAGCAGTAGTGAAACTCTTGTGACACTAGAAGTGCTTTTCACTCTTTATTTCATAAGTAATCTGAAAGTTGAGTTCTAGATGAGAAAAGCAACTTGGCCAGGTTGCTACCAGGTTTGCAACCCAAACTTATTGGCAACTGTGAAAGCTAGAATTGATCTACTGAATGCTCTTGATAGACTGGGCCTTCAGATGAAATTGGTCATATTAGTTCTTAAAAACCAACGAAAAGGCTCCAAACTCTTGGGGGGGGAAAAAAAAATCATTGCACCTGAAAAGCAAGACAGAGATTTCTAATTCTGTCCTTCTAGAAGCAATAACTATATACTTGGGGGCTGGAGGGGGAGGGTGTTCTGTAATCTAATATGTCATTATTACTATAATTATAAAGCTATTCCCTGCTCTGTTTGTTTTCATGCCATTAACAAAATGCTGCCACATCGTATTACTTAGGTTTTTGAGCTGTGACTTAAATTTTTTTGCCCTTCAAGCAGGCTGAATTCAGTGATCTGATGCCCATTACTTTCTTTCATACACAAAGACAGATGAAGTGACAGAGTAGCTGCAGGTCGTAAAACTTTGACATTTCAAGACAATGCAGCAGAAGGCATGAAGAGACTGACAGCTAGTGAACTACTTCAAAAAGGCCTAATAGAAATCTTAAATGTTTTGCTGCATTTGTTTGACCTGATAATAAACAGAAAGCTAGTATTTTGCTGTATGCTAACATATATTTTTTACAAGTATACTTCAAAATGTGTAGAATCCAATCCTGAGAGAAACGGATCTGAAATTAGTTAGATATTGCAAGCAGAAATTAATTTGTCAGGTTCTCACTCTTTGTTAGGCATTTGTTAACAACTGCTGTTGGCTGGCTAGTTAGATCTGCTGGTTTTTGGCAAGGTCTGGTTTTCTCTAGGCTGTTAAGCTGAGACATATTAAGTGATTATACTAATACCATGATATTTCTAATATTCAAACCCTGAAAAGTTTAAGCAGACCTTAAATATAACAGACCAGCGTGCAATCAAGTGTCTCAGCTTGCCAGTGAGAAGTGGTTAAGAAATGATGATAGAAATGGAGAATTAAAAAGAAAAGTCTTAAACCGGCATTAACGTCCAAAGTAAAAGACATGTCTCAGGTAAGAAAAATAAGCTTTTAGATATCCTCAGGAACAGTCTAATAGTGTTGGAGAATATGAATTTAGAGTGCTGGTATGTTGTGTGCTGGTGGAGATGCTGATGTATTTACTGAAAAATGTTTGTCTGAGAAGGAGCTGTCATAGGCAGTGTCTGGGAAACAGTGTTGCTAGATGAAGGTGGGCTGTGCTGTTCGATTTCCTAAAGCTTGCAGAACTAAAATTTAAGTGGAGAACTGCTGGGAAATGTTGGGCGGGGGGGGGGGGCAGTTAAATGGGTAGGTGTATGAAAAATGTCAGCATTCCTTACTAGTCCTGGGGATAGCATATGCATTCTACCTGTTGTCAAAATCTACTGTGATAAAATGTGTAAGTGTTGTAGCTTCATTGTAATAATCCTTTTTTCACATGTCTGAAAGTGAAGACAGAAAATTGAGAACCGTACAAGAAAAGTGTTTTTAGATGTTTTGGGAGTGATGAAAGCCAAAGAAAAGGGGCAAAAGAGTTTTTTCCTTGATGCTTCTTTCTTCAATTTTGATGCTTCAGCAAATAAAGTCCTCCTAAGTGGTGCATATAAAAATAGAAAAGCTGATTAAGAACAGTGTCTTGTGTGCTTTTATCAAAATGCTGTGTGCCTTTAAAAAAAAAAAGTAGAATGGAATATGTGTTTAAAATAAGCGTACTGATGTTATAAGCATTTTGAGAAACTTGATGGAAGGAAGATAATCAATGAGACACTGCAGTATCTGGGTGCAAATAGGTAGAAATTGCATTACTCATAGACGAGTTGCTTCAGTAGAAGACTGCTGTATGATTGAGGAGAATTGGGTAGTGTAAGACATGTTAATTGGTGTGGATCAAAATATGCCTTAAAAGGAGAGGGATGGGGTATAAACATGTAGCTGTGCCTAATCGTCAGTATTCTGATTATTTTCAAAATGTCAGAAGATATGAAAGCAGAACATAGTGGGGAAAAAATTTATAGTGATAGCAGGAAATTACTTGGTTTCAAGGTGGGGGAGAAGAAGGAACAAATCTCACAACTCAGTGTACTGTAGAGACAAAGTTCAACCAGCATGCGTGTTTTTGAATCATCTAACTCAATATGAAAAGAGGTTGTATTAGTTTTAAACAGGGCAAGAAGTCTTTTTTAAGAGTAATCAACAATCATCTTGTAGTTGTGACTGGTATTGTACTATTATATGGCATCCTTGTAGGGACAACACCCTGATTTTTTTTTTTGTATTAGAATTACACTGCCCCCAAAATCTAATCAAGCCTCATAGATGCAATAAAGAGGGGTAGTTGTGGAGCTGAGAGCCTTGTGTATATGTCATAAAGACTGGATAAAGACAATTGGAGACCTGGAAGTAACATGTATCAAAAAAATAAAGCAAAAGAAATTTAAAACAAACAAACCTGATCACCTTCTGATTAAATAGTGAAGAAATCTGATGGTAGTAATCCTTCAAAGAGTAGAACTCTTACCTAGGAAAAGAGGAGGATGTGAGTTGCAGAGTTGAAATTAAAGCTGTAAAATAATATTCTGAACTGGGGCAATGGAAGCATGCTAGGAAGACTAGTCGGTCAAGTGAACAGAGAGTGAGAGAGCTCCCAGGATCAGTATTGTTACAGCAGACAAGCTGTCTGAGTTCTTTGCAGTGGGGACTGTACAGAAATTCCCAGACTGAAGGTATTTCTTACAGGATATGAGTAAGAGGAACTGTCTTTAAATAGTGTTGGAATTAATCAATAAAACAAAGAGGGGGACACCATGCAGACCTTATTCTATTCATCGTAGAATTATAGAGTGGTTTAAGATCACCTAGTTCCAATAAGAAGTCCTTCCCCAGCTTTCCTGTAGGCCCCTTCAGGTACTGGAAGGCTGCTATAGAGTTCTCCTGGAGCCTTCTCTTCTCCAGGCTGAAGAGCCCCAGGTCTCTGCCTTTCCCAATAGGAGAGGTGTTCCAGCTTTCTGGTCATCTTCGTGGCCCTCTTCCGGACCTGCTCCAACAGCTCCATGTCCTCCTTGTGTTGAGGGACCCAGAACGGGACGCAGTACTCTAGATGGGGGTCTCACAAGAGCAGAGTAGAGGGACAGAATCACCTCCCTCGACCTGCTGGCCATGCTTCTCTTGGTGCAACCCAGGATACAGTTGGTCTTCTGGGCTGTAAGTGCATGCTGCCAGCTCGTGTTGAGTCTTTCATCAACCAATACCCCCAAATCCTTCTCAGATCTGCTCCATTCTCTGCCCAACTTGTATCTGTGCTTGGGATTGCCCCAACCCAGATGCAGGACCTTGCACTTGGCCTTGTTTAATTTCATGAGGTTGGCATTGGCACACCTCTCAAGCCTGTCCAGGTTGCTCTGGATGGCATCCTTACCCTATACTGTCTCACTTGCAGCACTCAGCTTGGTGCCTTCTGCAGACTTGCTGAGGGTGCACTTAATCCTCGCTCAGAGGGTGGTGACACTGGAACAGGTTGCCCAGTGAGGTTGTGGGTGCCTCTGCTTTTTAAGGCAGTCAGCTGTTGTGGATTAAGAAGAAATGCCTTCTGTTGTATTAATAAGTGGATAAAAGATGACAAGAGAGTTAAGCTAAATGGTCACTTTTCAAAATGTGCTCCCATTGTAATCTGCAGGGATATGTGATGTCAGAAAATCCACACATCTTGTAGAGGGAACAAAATATGCTGACATTCAGCTAGTAGTACAAAATTAGATAATCCAAAGGGATTGTGAGAACAAGAGGGATTTAAAAATACAGAGAAACTGGACAAGTAGCTGCTGGAATTCAGTATTGATAAATGCAAAGTAACTCATGTTGAATGAAGGTGATGAAAACATTCTACTGATGTCTGAAGTAAGATAGAGCTAGTTAGCTGTGGTCCTTTGCAAGAAGCTGCATTGTAGCTATAGGTAGTTCTTCAAAAGCATATTCTGTGCTCAGTAGTTATAATGGAAACAGTGGCAGGAGTGCTTAGGGGCTGGAATAGAAAGTGGAACAGAAAACATCCTTACTGTGATACATTGGTGCACTGGATACTGTATGATTCTTTGGTCACTGCCTCAGACGTGAGTAAATCTAGTAGGGATGACTGGGATAATCACTGTGGTGTGACTTCCATTTGAGGGAAAGCTAAAGAGGATTGAGTGGTGAGAGGAAAGTTTGTGGCTAAAGCATAAGCCAGGAGGCTTTTCTGGAAAGTAGGCCTGAAGTGTGGTTTTTTTCTTCTTCTCTTCCCTCCTCATTCACACATGTCCCGTCACTTTAATATAGTATCAATTACACTAATTACTGTATGGGAAGATTCCTGATCAGCGAAGTTTAAGAATTAGTGCTCTAAGAAAATGAAGCACTGCAGAAATACCCAGTTTTTTTTCAGGAGTGTCATGTAAAGAATCATTAATTCCAAGAATAATTGTCTCCTGTGTAAAACTGAGATAATAGACACCAACATTCTACATACAGGGATACAACTGTGGGCTAGCTTGGGCATGTGAACTTTAAAACCTGATTAACAGCATTCTTACTAGAAGTATTAATAACTTACAGCACTGATCTACAACAGGAGAAGCTTTAAAATCAGGGCAGATTTAATTTGGTCATCTTCCTTCAGGCCTGAAAATGTGAGAGTTTTGGCCATAACTTTCACTCTCATGAAGGAGGATCTTGCTTTGTGCTTAGAAGACCTTTGTGAGTTTTTGGGTCAGGTTGCTGGCTAATCACTGTGTTGTTTTTGTAAAGAGAAATAGAGGTGTTACAACTGGTTATGGAAACCATCTGTGTGTCACCTTGAGTGATTCATCAAATAGATGAGCTGAACAGCTTCCACCTTGGTGGTGGTTGGTGAGCACCTACAGTAGAATGCAGTCAGACATTATGAGTAGTAGAAGAAGCTGATAATTACTGTAAGCTGTCAGAAACTAATTTACACTTTTAATTTGATGTAAGGAATTAAGACTGTTAACCCTTTCACTGCCACAAAAACTAGCAGAAATCTAAAAACATTTTCTGAGTAACATTTTTTTCACCTCAAGCTGAAAGCATAACTTCAGGTAAATTTTCTTACATGGAGTGGATAGATCTAGAAAACAGTTCTGTTTAAAGCTTTGTAGTTCAGAGCTGTCTGTACTTAAGAGCTGTGAAACAAAATAAATTGTACCTTATGCATTACAAAATGTGGCATATGGATCTCCCAATTTTTTATAAGTGCAAAGAGGTTTGATTTAGGTTAGATATAAGGAAAAAATCTTTTACAGTGAGAGTGGTGAGGCCCTGGAAAAGGCTGCCCAGGGATGTGGTTGATGCCCTGTCCCTGGAGACTATCACAAGGCCAGGCTGGATCAGGCCCTGGGCAGCCTGATCTAGCTGTGGTGTCCCTGTTCATTACAGGGGAGCTGGACTAGATGGCCTTCAGAGATCTCTTCCAACTCTAAGGGTTCTATGATTCTATGATAATATCCCTAACAAAAAAAGTAAAATAAATTATCTCGTCATGTAAATGATTGAGCAAATGTTACGAGGTACTAAAAAAAAAAGTTCATTGTAGTTTTACCCATCCCAAGATGCTTTACTTTATCTTTAAAGATGATTTGTTAAACTTGTCTCCATCATATGCGTATTCAAACTGGAATAGAATGGAAAGGAGTTTTTCTCTACTGATTTTTGTAAATGGGCACATTAAACTTATTTTCTGTACTAGTAGATCTGGTCGTCTTCTAAGCAGAATGCAATGCATGGTAACAGTAGTTTTGTAACCTAACAATATTATTCCAAGTTTGGAAGTAGTATGGGCTAGTTTTTCCTCAAATTTCCCCCCAGAAAACAAAAACCAGCCAACCAAAACAACAACAGCAATGCAAAAACAATCAAACACACAACTCACAGACAAAAACCCCAGACCAAATAAAACCACCGCAGCTCTGAAATTACAAGTGTCAAGTTTTTCGGTTTGGTTTTTACTTAAATCATTCTTTATTATTGTACTATTCCTCTCTGATGCAACCTATTCCATTTCAGATGTCATTTAACTGAGCTTTTCTCTTCCTTTGTCTGATCTCTTTGTGTCACATGTACAAGCTCTTCTGTTCATCATCTTTTCCCAACCTCAGCTGGAGTCTGAAGTGGAGGCTGAGGTGCAGGTTTTGAAATAACTTGCTGGGTAGATGCTAACTGGTGAGAAAAGGATATACTTCTGAGGGGGAGGGAGATAAAAACAGTATGAATGTGTGTTAGCAGAAGAATGGATCTTTCTGCTGACATGTTCTTTGACTCTATCATGTGCTGATTGAGAGTAACTGCTTCTAGCAAACAAGCCAACCTTAGACCAGTAAGCATAAAAATAAATATTTCCATTGCATCTCTCTCCCTGTTTTCTAATTTATTTAGAATTGAAGAAAAACACATTTTGGAGACTGAGAACAAGGTAAAGCACAAGGGCAGAGGAATACAAGCAAAAGAAGTTATTAGATAACTGCAGTACCTAAATATCAAAACCCATGCCACAGTATAATCATAGAATCATGGAATGGTTTGAGCTGGAAGGGACTTTTAAGATCACTTTATTACAACCCCCTGCTGTAGGCAGGGACAGCTCCCTCTAGACCAAGTTGCTCAAAGCCCCATCCAGCCTGGCCTCGAATGCCTCCAGGGAGGGGGCATCCACAGCCTCTCTGGGCAAAGCCATAAGCCATTGTAGAGAGACACCTGGAAACAGTTGCCATTAGGCGCTATGGCTTGGGGTATCTTGCTTCTTTGTTTTCACTGATTATTTGAAGCCGCTCCACTGAAGTAGTTATTCGAAGAAATTTCTGAATGCTCTTCATTGAAATGTGTGAAACAATGGAGGTCACTTTTTTTAGTGTGACGAACTCTTAAGTTTTACATAATTAGAGAGAGTCTGATTAAAACACTGTGCTATATTTAGAACTATGTACTGCCAACTCAGAAAGGGAGATTGATACAAATTGAGGATTTTGCTTTATGGCGTTAGAAATGGTATCCTGAGAGGACTGCTTCTGAAAGCTTATGTGTTCTCCCTCTAATTAAAATCTATGAAAAGAAATTAAAACTATAGTTGAAACTTCAGGTATGCTTAAATCTGTTAGAGCTGAGGATAATCTGCAATTTTATGGAAAAAAAAAAACAGCTTTTCTTCATATGGAATAATTTACTGAGGAATAAAATGTACGTATCAAGCAGGATTTTTGATCTTGCATTTTTAATCATTATAGAATATCCTAGTTTAGCTTTTTTTGAATTAGATGTCCACTTAATAGTAGGAAGATAACCTTACCACTTAATTTTTGATAAACTGAAACAATCATTTTTGTTTAATATGGAGATTAGGAGTCCCTAACATCTTGATATCTGAAATAGTGAACTTTTTCCTTAATAGTGGGAAGTTACCTAATATTCAGGTCACTAGATATGGCTGTCTCCATAGATAACATTTTTATGGGCCCTTCTGGACATTATTCTGTTCTGCTTTTTAAAGAAAACAAAAGGCTGCAAAACACTTCTGGTAGTACTCATTATTTCTCTAATGGCTCTGAAAGTTTAGTGCTTGTACAGCATTACTGTTAGACCTTTGAATGTGTGGAGTTTCTTCAAGGTTCTTAAGGGTTTTCTCTTAGAGGGGGATTAAACTGCAGTTTTAACAGACCAACCCATGCTAAGTCTAAGTATTTTTTTAATAAAAATGAGGTTTTGCAGTCCTTGTACTGATTGTTCTCTCCAGAAATGATTTACAAACTGGAGATAAACTGCTTCTGTTCAAATATTCATTATTATTCTGCTGTCATAACTTAAAATATTTTTTCCTATATGAAAATTGTTTGTGCAGGAATACTCATGGAAGTCAGCTATGACAGGATTAAGATTGCAGACAGCTGGAACAGGTTTGCCTTTAGGGACTATGGCTGTGGGAAATGATTTATTTAAAGGTAAAAGGAAAAAAAATGTTTGGTTTCATTTGCAGTTTGTTTGTGTGCTAGTCTTATCTCTGGGCAAAAAGCTTCATGAAACCGACACCTGGTAATTCCTCATTTGTTAGAGATGCCAGCATTTATTGGCTTAAATAATTAGAAACCCTGTTGTTTTTTTTTGTCTCCCTCATTCCACGAAGAGATGGCCACTAAATTGCTTCTGTTCTTGGTGGTTTACCATTTACACAGTAAATTGCTTGATCTCTTTTCTTACTGTCAAAGCAGTCACTGCTTTGTAGTGTGGATCACTGGCTAAAATGATATATACATCTCAAATATTATCTGAACAGAGGAAACAGGTTAAGACATGTATTCTTTTGAAAGGTAGGTTATCAGTAGTTTTTGTTTTTCCCATGCTTTTTTTTTTTACCTCTTTCCATACCTTAAGGCTTTGGATGCACTCAACACAAAATTGAACACAGAATAATTTCCTTTAGATTCAGGGTTCCAACTGTTATCATCTTTTCAGCTCGAAATGAATCTTGGCAATTCTGTCATTTGATGTATTATTGTTGGGGAAAGTAAGCTTGCGTGACTTCCTGCCCATGCCAGTGCAGTGGAAATTATTTGCAGAATTGTGTGGTTCACGGGATTCTCATCTCAGTTAAAGAATATCCTCTCAAAGCTGAAGTCCACGTTGTTCTTTCACTTATGTGTGAAGAATAAAGCTTTACACTGAGATAGCTTGTAGGTCCACTTTTAAAAATCAACGCATGGAGGTATCATTGCAACTGGATTGCAGTATTTGTAGAAGTGCTTACAAAAGAAAAATCCAGCAATATTACTGTCTCGGTTTACAGCATGACAGATAATTTAGTAAGTACTTACAGAGTGTGAAGTAAAACCCTTATCTAAGTATTGTTTGAGTGTCAGTGCTACTTAATAATTTGCCAGTAGGGAACATCTTTCTTAAATGACTGTCAGGAATAGAATAGTTGTGTTTTGTGCATCAATTCTTGTTTTAAGGTGGCATTGTATTTCCCAAGAGTTTAGTTCAGTAATGTCTAAATGTGCCAGACCTACATCAGAAGAAATAACAATTCCATTTAATTCGCATTTTCATGTTCCCAACCCTCTTCTTTCCTTCAGGAAACTTTTCTTTATTCCAGCCTCTCTTGCTCCTGGTATCCAGCAGTGTGGTGCTGTTTTGCAGACAGTACTGTTGCCCAAAAGGGCTCAGGAATTGCATCAACAATGAGACTGAGGCCTAGTGTTCTTCACAGTGTGCTTGTTCAAGGCACTTCATCTTTTGAGATGATTCTCTTCCTCAATACTCATTCTTTTGTCACTGCACCCTTGAAGTCTTTTTGTTTCTATGCCCTTCCTAAACTATTCTTTTTAAGAATGTTCTTTTTCTGGATCTTGATTTGAATGCCTCTTTCTTTTTGTGCTGGAAAAGCAAAAGCCTTATGTTTGACTCTGGTGAGTAGTCATATCTGGGAAGTGCTTAGCAGCACTGATAAACTTAGGCAGTGTTCTCAGCTTTCTCAGTTGAGTGCCAAATAAGTTTTTGTGGAAACTTTTAAAGAGAATTCTATATTTATTTGTTTCTTTACTATAATATTTTTAATTGGCTTCCCAGCTTCCTTTGTCCTACACCTTGTTCCTATGCCTGGGTTTCTGAGTGCTGCACGTGTAGTTAGGATAATTTAAAGCCTCTGTTTTTGGCTTTATGGCAAGCTCATTTTCAGTGTAACCAAGCTCATGTTGACAAACCTTTGTAAATCCACAGTTATGAATCTTCTGGCCCTTTTACTCACTCACTCTACGTGAACCAGGAGTTGTCTGCCTTTAAGTGTTGAGCACAGTTGAATTTCTCTAGTGTGTGGCTCGCTTTATTCAGGGAGCCATCAAAGATGCCTATTAGTAATGCCATTAACAGTACCATTCTTGGTAACTTATAAAAGCTTAGGCGGCACCAAAACTTTAATTGCTGTTGCCTGCAGCCACTAGGTAAACAAGGGCTTGGTGAATCAAGTACTGTTGGAGGCCAGCTATTAGAAACACACTGGTTTCGTCTCTCCAGGCACACAGGCCATTCTTACAGTGGAGACTTGCAGTGGATAAAAACATGTTGCTCTTAATATAGCAGCCCCCAAAAATGCTATCTGTAGGTCTTTTTGAAACTCTCATAAGTGGTTCTCCACTAGCCATAGCTTGCCAAGCTTAGACAGGTATGCCAGTGCTGTTTTGCTTGTTTCCTTCACCAGAACAACCTGTTGCACATAAACTAGTGACTGTTGCACAAGCGAAATATCTCTTCTAGAGAAGAACCATCAGCTGAGACAGAAAAAATTTCTGTAGGCTTGCTCTTGTTGTCTTGTTCCTTATCTGTATCTTTCTGCAATAGCTGTGTTGTCCATCTAGCTGTACTGAATCTGTGCATAACAGTGTTGACTTGTTCTTGCATGTATCCGTATGATCAAAAGTTGCTTCATTTGTCTGTGTGACAGGCTAAGTATGGCCCAACAGGAAACCAGGAGGGGAAGACAGATTACCTTACGTGATCGTTATCAGAGTGCTTCTAGTTTGTTACCTTTTTAACCCTGAAACGTTCTGTAGAAATACTCTTGCAAAACTACTGTAATTACAAGTATAATTATGGGAAGGTGTTTGAGATATCTGATTTCATACATTATCCCCGTATGATGCTGTTAGGATACTCCCAGTCTTGGGCACTGTTTTCTTGGGCAGGAATCCACTGATACCATATGGATAGGTTTTTCTTTAAGCAAAGAAAGGCCATGTTAATTTCATTTGTTTTGAATCCTGTGTTCTGTGTTTTGTTTTAATACTGCTGCTCATCCAAGAACTGGCTCTGCTGACTGCATACTATGTACATCCAAGAAATACAGATGTAGTCTTCTGTCTAGTTATATTTGTTAGCATGTTTAAACAAAAGTCATATGGGATGGAAGAGTATTTAAAGTATAGACTAGATGAGCAATTTGAGATATTAGGTTTGACTGAAATCTTACAGTAAAGTACATGTTAGGTGATTATTCTAAACTGTTTTCTGAAATATTCTTCAGGGACTCATAAAATAAAATGATATCATTTCTATTGTTATAGTAATGAAAAATATTTTAGGAGGTTAACATTGATCTACTGAGAACATGTATGCAGATCAGTGGTAGCTTTCTCTGTGAGACAAGTTTGGTGTTTTAGACAGCCAGTATTTGTGAATCTTCCAGTCTTTTTTTTGTCATCAACTTAAGTTCATGCTAAAGAACTGCTGCAACATCCCCACCCTTCCAAAGCTGTGGCCCTTTTCCCCCTTCACTTCTTTGCTTGGAAGCCTTTTAACTTCCAGCCTGACTTCACATACATACAACTTATCTGTTTATAAGGCAACATTATACTAGTACTTTTCATTGTTTCCATCTTATTCTGGTGTGATTTGGAGGACAACCATATCTCATTTTAGACTTTAATTTCCTAGATTTCTGGATGTCTTAAAGCTTCCTAGACCAAGATAGAGAGTCTTGTAATGAAAAGAAATGAAGTTATTGATACAGCCCAGTTCTGTGCAATTCCATGCCTTTCTTAGTAGGAGTAAATATCACTTGAATGAAGAGGACCAGTGTCGGATGTTTTCCACAACTCACCCATGTCTTGTACAGAGACATCATTACAGTAATTTCTTTACAGGCTGCAACTCATCCTCTTGCAAGTTGCAGTGAATAACCACAATTCTTGCTGTTAATCATCAGAAGTGTTTCATTTTGTACTCTGTACAATTATATTTTGTTATTTCTTCTACTACAGTTTCGAGGTGTTCTGGTACAATTAACCAGTCCTCTTTTGGTGTCCAGCTTTGTTGCCATCAAAATTTACCGCTACTCTATATTGAACATTGCCATAATTATTTGTGAAAATAGCTTGTAATACTAATCCCAGATTTTTTTCACTTATTGCCTCCCCAATAAGTTCTTTGTTTTACATAGTCAGCTGCTTTGTGGTACTTTATATAATGCTGTGTCAGTTGTCCAGACAAGCCAAATCTCTTCATCACATGAGTACTTAAAATCAGGAAAAAAAAGCCAGTGTGAGTCTGGTCTACTTCCTGTAAGGTAAATCCATACTGCATTTTATACTGTCTTCCCTTCTGCTTCTACCTTCAATTATTCTTCTCTTCAAAACTTGCTAAATACATTATTTACCGCGGCGGTCTAGTATACATACCAGTTCCCAGCCCCTGAAATTAATGCTTGCACTTGTTCAGGTACATGGCAGCATCTGGACTTGGTTGATTTGCATATAAGACTATCGGCCTAGTTTGCTTCCTTATAAGTCATTGCTTTCTGAATTTTGGAGAGGTCATCTTCCAATTTCATTCTGAAGGTATCAGAAGGGGAAGTAATCCCATATGTATGCAAATATACTCTAAATATGATACTTTTGCCCAAAGGAAGTGGGTAGTTTGTTTTTCTTTGTGTCACAGAACCACAGCATGGCTGATGTTGAAAGGAACCTCTGGAGGTTTTCTTCTTCAATCTCCATGTAGAACCTTGTTCCACAAGTATGGTCATCAACTCCACTGTAATGGAAGGAGTGGGTGCCTCCTGTTTGCTGGACATAGAGATTGAGATATTGGGACCCACAGTAATTGCAGATCTAAGAAGGGCTTTATTGTTCGGAAGGGATCACACTTTATGGATTCTGTGGTCATTTTTGTACTAGTAAATGAAGCAGTCTGGGGAGTGTATTTGACCCAAAGGTTTTCCTTACAAAAGAGGGTAAACTCATCCATACCATCTGGTGGGGAGATGTCTTAGTCTTCTGCTGTTGCCACCTTTGTTTTGCTGGCCAGAATGCTGTTTGCCAGCTGAATATCTACCAGTTCATCTATTTGCTTGTTTTTTTGTTTTTTTTTTTTTGCCTGGCATTGTAAGAGGTCAGTATAAGGATCTGGGCATCTGGTTCTATACCACCGAAGTCCACTTGGCAGACTGCAGCTTCCAGGTTGTTGTTTCAAGGCACTTACCCACAAAAAAAAAAGATTTATTCTATTCTGAATTTCATTTGGTTTTGCGGTAATAAAAGTTACAGGATGTATTTCTCTCCTGTTTAGAAGAAAAGATGATACTAGCCTTGAGATTTTCTATTTATAGAATAGGGTTAAAAGAAACTCAAACAAAACAGTTCATGTAGAACTCCTAATCATTTTTTGGGACTGATACAAAATTAGAACATAGTGCTACTACTTGCTCAAGGTTCTGTTGCTCTTTAGTAAAATGATACCATAAAGGCTGCTGGCTTGTGTTGATTCACTCTAATCTCTAGTGGGAAGATTAATGATGTAAAACCATTCTGATGGCCAGGTTTTTGGTCTTTTGTGTTACAGCTGTATATCAGCAAAGAACAGGATGAGCCCACTTGGTTACAAGAACATAGTGCGAGACTGACTTTGATGGAAGCCTTTCTTCAGTGTGGATGTAGAAAAACACTTTAACAGAGGAACACAGTAGAAGGGGACTTTAATAAATGAAATGAGTAATATAAATAGTGAAAGAGCAGAGGAGGATTTTATTAAAATGCTTGTATGTAAGGAAAAAACTCATGCATGACTGCCTTGAGAGAATAAAAATGTAGGAATAAAACTGCAAGTAGTGTTTAGAGGTCCTTTCATGTGTCGTACAAAAGAAACTTTCTTTTTTTGTTCAGCTTGTGTTTTATGCTTTGTTTCACTTTCCATGCATCTAGGTTATGGCAATTGAAAATATATTAAATATTGAGCAAGTGACACGTTGCATAAGAGGATGCCTCTTATTGTATTATGTGTGGGTGACTTAAGTAAGCTGTAGCATAAGCTGTTTTCCCTCATGAAAGAGGAACCATTTTTATTAATAAAAGCTTTTTCTTCTAGAATAATCCTAAATAATTCCTATCACAGCTGCTTAGATCATATTGCTTTGAACACAATTAGGAAAGAAGCTGTACAGGATACTTGAAACCCTAAATTTCTTTTTAAATTGACACTGTGTAGCACACTATAATGATATTCTGATAGAAGAGTCTTCCTTTCTGATGCATACAATAAAACCTGGAATGTCTGTGCTTAGTTCTTGCAGATATACTTTCTCTTTGTAAACTCTTTGTTATGAATTTATGCATTAATATTAGTAGTTATCTTGTTTGTTCCAACAAGTAGGTCTTGTTATCTGTAACAGCTGGTGTGCTGCTAACTTGTAATCTTTATTATGTGATTACTAACAGCACAGAAACTGAAGTTTGAAATTCCAAGTAATTTGCTTTTTCAAGAAAAAACAGCATAACAGTCCTACAATAAGGAGTATTATTATTGTCATTGACTTCCTCTATAGTCCTTCTCACTGAAGGATGCTATGAGGTTTAATTTTATCCAGTGGTATATAGATCCCTGGTGGAGAGATCCTTGTAAGGATGAGAACCTTCAGAAGAGTGAGGTGCTTTATGTGTGCTTGAGGCTGTTGATGTTCTGGGCTGCTTGTTTTTGCTGTTTCTGGATTTTGGTAATATGCCAAACGCCACGACCTTATGGAAGCATGAACTAATGCATCCTTCCTTTTCTGGTAGGTCTTTATTTCTGATGCATCATGTAGAAAGTTATCCATGCTTCATCAGCTACAGCTACGTTTGTTATCATGCCTAACTTGCAGCAGAACCTTCAAAAACTTCAGTAGCAGTAATAGTTACTGCACAGAAAGGATTTGTGTGACAACATCATGCTTAGGTGCAGCTGTCTGATAAATGGCTTAATTAATACAGTTAGTTGCATTTTTTCATAAATAAAAATCTATGACCAAAGAACCTTTTCCCTTAGATGCTGTATACTGCTATGTGCTAGGGCTTCTCTTCAACTTGTTCTTGGAGGTCAGGTATAAAAATTTCTCTGACCTTGGAAGTGGATCCATCTGAGTTCTTTAGAGCCTGGGATCATGCTCTGAGGTTTGTTTGCTCAGGAAGTCTAGTTCTTTTTGTGCTTAATTTGACTTCTCATTTCTCCTTAGCTAGTTGGCTGCTTGGTTTGATAGTGTATACAGCTAAAGAAGCGTACAGACTGAGCAGATCAAGTGTTCTAGGAGATGATCCTCATGGGTCCTTTCCCACTTGGAAGATTCTATGATTCAAGTCAGTTTTCATGTGCTAGGCTATCAGCCTAGCATTCTTTGACACAAACTAGGTGAGTTTTCCAGAAAAAAAAAAATCAAAACTGTAATTCCAACCAAACAGAAGTACTTTTAGTATGGCTTTTTTTCCCTTCATTTCTTTTTTTGTTGGGAAGAAGCAGTGAGCTTGCATATGGAAGCTTCTGTGTTGTCATGTTTTGCCTGGAAGACACAGTGTTGGCTTGTAGATTTGGTTCACATAGTATTAAATGTCAATAGCAATATTCAAAGAAAAAAATTGAGTGTTTCTAGAGAGTTCAACCAGGGAAAACAAAATGTCTGGAGAGGGAATGATTTCCAGAATGCCCCAAAATGAACATCTGCTATTCACTTTTTTGTTTCTTATTTTCATCACTTGAAGTGGTTGTTGTAATTGGAGGTAACTTGAAGAAGCTGAATTCTACTATTTTAATAAAGGAGAATTGGGAGAGCAATAACAGTAGTAACAATTGGATGTGTTGTTTTATACTACTTGTGACTTAAGATTATATGAGCTTAATATTGGCTTTCTCACTCATTTATTTATTTTAAGGAATCACTAGGGTGATTTCTACTCTTACTCTAGTATTGTTCTGTAACCTAGAGAATTTTTGAACTAAGGTGACTGGACAATCCAATAAATTTCATTGTTTGTCTGAATTTAATGTGAACTTACTGGAGCGGAACTTCTTGAATCAATAGGTTTTAGTGCTACTTCATTTTGAAGGAAATGGCACCAACCAATAATGACAAGCTAGCAATAAAAGAAGAATAGCCTTTTTGGAGAGATTTCAAAACGGTGTTCTTAAATCTTTTACCACGTGATTGTTTCAGGTACACTGGAACTACTTAACGGATGTCGGAGAGCCCAAAAAGGAAAACTGACTAAATATTGGTTCTCTATATAAAATGGGAAAGGTGTAAGATTTTGCCAGGGTGATCAAACATGCCATCTGCAGTTTAAATGTGTAATACTTTAAAGTGAAATACAATATTGGAAGACCTTCAAACTTTGTTTTATAGTTAGGGAGTTCATTAGCGTGTGGCTATTTCAGTACCAGTGCAGAAGACAAAGGCAATCTAAGAGGAGTGTAAATGAGTTTTAGAAGCCCCTTAACACAGGTTAAATATGTTTTTAATTTAAAAACATCAACAACAAAACTCACTATCCAATTTTCAGTTGACTTAACTGTGATGCTTCCCGAAGGAAAGGGCTTTCAAAGACGAATAATTACTGAATTTTCTTCAGGTTTACTCTTTGAAGCAAAGTGATTAAATCAGTGCAATATCTGGTATTGACATACTGTCTTTTTGATGCTGAGAAAGGCTGTGTTGTTCCATGTTATCAGTTGCAGTAATGATAGTTTAACTGTTTGGTGGCATATGCGGGTCCACAGTGTTTAGAAAGCTCAGACTTGAAGACACTAGTAAAAAAAAATTGAGGTTGAACAGAATAGCACTATGAGACCAGGTCATGTTCTCACACTTGTGGGTAACTCTATACTAACTCAGTTGTAACCGAGTATGTCATTTAGAGCAACTAGTGGTCCATTAAGTGCAAGTCTTATCAGAGAACAAAAAATAAACATTGCAGCTAACTTGAGGCTGCATTGAGGAAGGTCTATGATTACTTTGCATTAGCTGCTTCATGACTTCAATTACTGTATGACTTCTCCTCAACCTTAGTTACTTTTTTAAAAATGACATACTTTTTATTTCTGCTAAGACATGTTTGATTTGTTTTCAACTTTATGTATACTTTTGTGTTCAAGGTAGAAGGGGAAATTATATTCTCTATGACAAGAGAAAATATCTGTGTCATCAGAATTTTACAGTAGTGAAAGACCCTTATTAAGTCTAACCTCTTCTAATATATGACCCTCTGCTTGCTGGCTTTTCACTTCTTTTGCCAGCCAGTCTTCAATTTAATCTATTCAGCAAAGTCCCATCATGATTAAATTAGGAAAAAAAAAGAGCCTATGTAATTCCCTTTTTTTTTGGACTGGAAAGGCTGTAAAACTTAACTGAATGAGTGGTTCACGTATATGGCTGTATCTTTGAGGTATGCCAAGACTGGTTGTGAGAGTATTCTTAAATATTGAATATTTGGCAAATCTAGCACTGCGTTCTTTAAAATAGTTAGAAATGCTTAGACTGACATCTCAACTCCGAGATGGTAGTAAGAAGGTTTATACTAAAGGATAAAAACGGGGAAACATGTTCAATTTCATCTTGAAACCAAAGCATTTATTAACAGATGGAGTTTTGTTTTGTGTTTTTTTTACCCATATGCTTTCTAGCTAGCATTACATTGGAGGAAAATCCTTTCCCATCTGTCCAGCTTCATATCTCTGCAGATACATAAATGAGGCATAAAAGGATTTCTAAATACTCCACTTACCTCAAATAAGTATGTAATGCTAAAAATGGAAACATTAGGAGTAAGCAGACTTCTATACCATTAAGAACAATGCTGGTGTATACTCTTTCTTGCTTTTTTTGGTACTTACACTAAGTTAGTTGTTTAAATATTAGAGAGAATACAGTGAAAAGCCCAAGGTACTGTCTGAGAATTAGAGACCAAGTTTATGTGAATTAAATGGGGAGAAAAAGAAACATTCTGGGCTCTTTGATGTATTATGACCTGAGATTTAAATACTTTATGGGTTGAAATTGATCTTACTAATATTTGTAATTTTTTAAGATGTGATAGCCTGTTTATACACTTGAAAACATGTTGTATATGTGAATATTCAACAGTGTAATAGTTTCAGGCTTCAATTATCAAATATTTTTGCCCTTGAAATTACTTTTGTCTTTTAAGCAGATAAAACTTTCATTTGTTCTACTACATATTCAGGTGTGCATTTTCCCTTTATTTTTTTTCTGTGTTCTTGATAGTAGGCAACATTTCTTGCTTGAGCATTAATTGGAAGGTGTGGGCATCTGTGAGATGAGGCAAGTTCCTCAGCATGAGTTGCTTCATGTTGCCTTGTCCTTTCAGTATCTGTTGCATAGCTCGCTTGCTTTTAGGTATGTGCACGAAAAGAAAATTCTTTCTTCTGAAGTTCTTCCTATTTCAGCTTCCTGAGCAAAAGAACAAGAGCTTTTCTGAAACTGATCCTGCTTTTTTTTATTTGCTGCCATGCACCCAAAGAAAAAGAATATGGCTGTAATCTCTGCGTATTTTCAAATAAGAAAAATGTTCCTTTTGTTGTTGATCTGAATGAAACATTCTTAGCCATTTAATAAATACTCAAAACTTGAATATTGTTCTAAAGCATCAAATTTTTAAGGTAAGTTTGAGGATGTGGTGAAGTGACTTAAGATTGTTTAGTTCTGTAGAAAGGTAAGCAGCTTTTGAAGAAATACTGCAATTTGTAGAGGGCCATTGGGTCAATATATTTCACGCTTGGTGCGTAGCAAGCCTTTCTTCTTGCAGCATTTTCCTAGACTTTCTACTGTGATGCTATGGAGTACATGAAAGCGCGCAGCTCAGTGTTTTGTATTGGTTCTTTTTTAACAATCTAATGTCAGCATTGTTATGTACAGGGACAAACTTTTGCATTGATCTAGTGCTGACACTTCATTTTATAGCTTTTTGTAGGGCAAATGTAATGGAAAGATACAGGTTCTGATGCAGACAATTTAACTTGTGACTTACTCGAGCTTATTAGTTCTTGTTTCTTATCAAGCTGATTCATACCAGAGAAATCATAGTTATTTGTTATTTTTACGCTACTTACAATGGACAGCGTTTCAGGGAAGGATCCTGTGTATGATGTGTATATGCCTGCAAACAATATCTGTCTTGAACTTGTCTCCATGGAGTGTTTTTATAGCACACTGAAATTATATGATTCTAGAGGCATAGGCCTTTGATATGGATGGTTGTTGTAGGACTTCCACACTTTTTATGTGGAAGGATTTATGTTAAGGCCAAACACATTTTGGTGTATCTTCTGTGCTCTCCTCTTTTTGCAAATGTTAAAAAATAGCAAAAAGCAGAAACAAAAAACCCTATAAGAAAGATTACTCTGCAGATAAGTCGTTATATGCTTCAAGTTTCCATCAGTGTCCTCTCAAAAACATCCAGAGGTTTTGTCTCTAGAAATTTTCTAGTCTCTAGAAAGGACTAGGTGTTCTTGTAGGTCTTTTCCAATCTAGCTAATTCTATGATTCTATGAAATTTACATCTGAAATCAGTTTTATTCCTTCTCAGTGGATGGCAAATATATATAAATCTATGTTCTAGATTGTTTTAATTGTCTACTGACTACACGTGTCATCAAGAGTTGTACTTTTTTCTTTTAATTCAGAACATTTAACTCACTGGTGATAGAACTTGCCTTATAATATCCTTATTTTCTGTACGTGCCAGAACTTGTCAAGCTGGCGTGAGTGTGACTTTGTCTGCCACTGAAAGGAAATTCGAGTTGCATTTCCACTACACAGTGCTGCCTTGGCTATGGGCAATGGCTCAGCCTGAGTAAGATGTTCCAGCTGCCACCGGATAGCCTCTTACATAAGCACTTAATCAACTTACGTTAAGAAACAAAGTAAGTAATTATCTCTTACAACCAGAATACTTACTTCATTTGAATTCAACTTATAAGGAATAATTGACTCCTTGGGTGTGTGCTAGGAAAAACAAAAAAACAGGATAACTGGTAATCTCCTGACCTTTCTTTGCACTAGTCTTGAACCAGCTATTTAATTCTGAGGCATGGTTGTTGTATATGGTAACTGTTTTTGCTAGCTGTGCCAAGGCATCAAAAGCAGTCAGGTTCTATAGAGTAAAATAAGAAAGTATTTTCTCCTTTCCTTGTTTTTAGTCATACCTGTTTGTTTATGAGACAGAATTACAGGCTGACATTTTTATTTGTACTATGCATGATAAGAAAATAGTAGTCAGGATCTGTGTATAGAAATTCCACCTGCTTTTATTAAATGCAGTTGTTTTATTTCCAAGGGGTTTTCCAATAGAATGCCTCTTAAAAAACAGAGAATAATTGATTATAATAGGCAAAAGTAAATTACTTTTCCACCTGAAATTGCCTTTATTGTTTTTGGATCAAATCTTATACTGGGGATGGGGAGGAATAAGTATTAGGAGAAATAAATCAGGTAAGACACTTTACTACCAAGCTGGCACTGGCAAGGATTAGTTTATCTTATTTGTAGTAATACCCCTTGGAGTATCACCTGAAGTTTTATTTGTGGTAGTAGAGGTTGGGTATCTTGCTCCGTCTTCTCTGCCTGCAGCATTGTGCTGTGGGATGCATGTTTGGAATTGTGCAGCATTTAGTCCAAATCCTTTGTAAACATGCAGATAGTACAAGACTGATCATGTACTCGTATGCAGAAGCCAAGCATGCCTCGTTCATTCAGATTATATGTTTGTAATGTGATTACAGTAGGATTTTTCACACCTTCTCGGCTTTTTTCTCTAAAAATGGGTACAGAAAATTGATTTCTGATGGAATTTGAGCTTTGCCTTTTGTTTCCAATTTTTTTTTTCAGAGGCTTGAGGTTTAAAAAAGAATAAATAACAGGATCAGGTCTTGAATATTTAGGCTTTACAAATGGCTGTTAACGAAAGTGATCTGGTATTCTATTAACTCCTGGTGTCCGGTTTTAGACACAGTGTTCAATTTCCTTTCCTAAAATCACCTTAATTGTATGTTTTTGTCTGGAATTTTGTGCAACAAGTTAAACTTCTATCTGAAAGCTGTTTGATCTAAACTTCTGCTTAGAGTATCACTAGTTTGAAGTTTGATTAACTTTGAAGTCATGCCATATTGCTCAGTGAATCTGTAATGATTTGAGAGGATCTATGAATATGAAAGTGAGACTCAAGGTACAGAATTACAATGAATTACTATGGCCATATGTTTTCTAAATAAGAAATAGTTGGAATACATATTATATACGTATAATAGAGTATTTGACACACTATTTCCTAGATGTAGGAATGCAAAAATAAATGAAAAGCATGACAAGCTAGTTTTAAATTCCTCATTGCCAGTTCTAGCCCAGTTGTGCAGCAGCTGAGCATTTGCAACTTTGTTTTCTGTTCCTTGGACTGGTTCCAGGAATTCCTGGCCGAATGGGAAGAGACAGACTAGGGGAGGAGCATGCACAACTCTTTTCTGGGAACAGATGAGTTATATTGAGCATAACAACTAAATATTTAAAAAGAAAATTAGTCTGAGATGTTTTCAAAATGACAGCACTAAGAAAACAACAAAAAAAAATTTTCTGTTGCAATAACTATTTCTGAAGTGTATATATGTTGTAAGAAAAACAAATGTTGTTGTAGGAGAAAAACGTGCTAAATATGTTATTTTCCCCTTTTCATGATTACTTGTTTTAGTCTGTGATTTCTTTAAAATAGATAATATCGATGATTTTGATTTATTCTTCAACTGAAGTAACACATCTCAAGTATCTTCTTTTGTATTTTTTTTTTTGCCCCTAAGATAGTTAGAATATCTGTAAGCTGAGAATATCATCTCTAGACTTGGTTCTTTAAGGGCCTGTAGAGGCTGTCACATCCTCAAGTACATCTGTGCTTTTTCAGGTTCACTAAAGAAAGGTCTTTTGTGTCAGCACGTACTTTCTGCTGGGAATTTACTTATGTTAAGTGTTCTTAACACATGGGATTTTAGAGACTGCCAACCTTCTGTAAGATACTCTTGGCCAATGTTGGTTTTCTTGAGTCTTGTGCTGAGAAGATAATGAATTTTTGTGTTTTTTTTCCTTCTTGTTGACCAACAGAAGCAATGGCAAATGGAAATACCACCCTTCAAAGTCTGAGGGTGAATTAACGTTGTGGGGTATGCTTACTAGGGGTGAACAGGAGGCATTTCTCAGATTGCTAGAGCCTCTAGAGATTTTCATAGTGGAGGATGTCTAACCACAAGCTTTTTTTTTACAGTGTAATGTATTTAAACAGCTCTCCTCTACCCCTCCCCACATCAAAGAAATTGCAGCAGTAAATCAAGGCCTAGAAGTAGATGTCTTCTCTTGTTTGTATGTATGTTTTTTTTTCCTGCTGAATAGAAACCTCAGAAGGTTGCAACATCAAAAGGATTGTTTAACCTTTTCTGTATCACAAAATGTCAGACATGTGGAGGCTGAGATTACACTTATCTTCTCATCCCAGACAAAGCTATATAACCTCTTTTGCCTTCATTGTCAAAATCATTGCAGCTCAGAATACATTAATCTCAGTGTACGGTTCCAGACTTGCTAGAGAAGTCTTTCTTTAGAAATATCTTGATTGTCCTGCATGAAGGACACAGAACAGTCTTGATGTATTGAAGTTGAATGCAGACATTTCTTCTACCATGGATGAATTAAATGAAATACTGGAACTATCAAAGGCTTGCTTCCCATGTTCTCCAATTATATTGACATCAAACCTTATGGCATTATTTAGAAGCGTGCCTGCTGAGCTACAGATAAAATGTTGCAGTGTGAGACTTGCATTTTAAAATGAGATGTGGCCACAGTTCTTCTGTAAAAATAATCATTTGTATCTCATGGTCTTTAGGGTGGCCTTATCCTTCATGCTTTGAATGCCTGTCCACAGATCAGGCCAATCTCTTGGCTTCAGGAATGGACCTCTGGAGAGTCTCTAGTCAAACACTTCTGCAGGTTGAGCAGATTGCTTGGGGTTTTGTCCTGTGGAGTTCTGAGTATCTCTAAGGACGGAGACTCCTCAGCCACTCTAGACAGTCTATTTCAGTGTTTAACCACCCTCATAGTATGACAGTATAAATCATACACTTGAGATTTTAGTACTTCAGTAAAACCTGACTACAGGTTAAAAATAGAGTTTCATTTTCCTGTTGATCATAGTGTTTAGTCATTTTTTAACGAAATTAAAGATGTGCAGGTGATAAGCAGTATTAAAAATTAGACCAAGCCTTAATTTTTAAGCAGTTTAATTTTCCTTTTTCTCCTACAAATAAAACCCAACTAAAACAGAAAATGCTTTACTTCATAAAACACGAGCTCAGGAAGAGAATAATAAACACATGTTCATTTTCTTTTAGTAATATAGTAGCAAGCTGTACATCAGATTTGGGGGAAATATCTTAGGACCAAAAGATGAAAATGTTCTTTGTGAATAAATCAATGCCATACACCTGCTACATGTATTAAAAATGAATGCTGAAGCTGTGTCTGGCATTAAGCTTGGGAATCTCTGTGATCTTTACAGCAGTTTTTCAGTGTTGAGTAGAATATTTATTGGCAACCTTACGTCATCCGCTTCTGTACTTTATTTCAGGAGATGGTCGTTGACACAGGACTGAATGTACTGGAACCTTACATCAGATTTGTTGGGCATACCATACTGATCTTGATATAAATTTCTTGGCTATCATTAATGCTTTTATTAATAGGTATTTTGTAAGTATGGTTTATCTACATAGGCTTACCAGTCATTGAGAATCAACTTATAGTGCTGTACATATCACCAAAAAAATGCGTTGGAAAAGTGTTTTACTTGAGTGTTACTCACCTTTAGGATCATAGAATCATTTGAGGTGGAAGGAACCCTTAAAGGTCATCTAGTCCCTGTTCATTGCAGGGGAGTTGGCCATCCACAACTAGATAGAGTTGCTCACATCGCAGTCCAGCCTGACAACTTCTTTGCTATATCAGAAGTTCCCTCTGAGTTATTTATGATATTTTATTTTAAACCTCGCCTAGCTTTCACAGACCTATTTAAGACATTTAAAACTGCAAGTCTGTGCTTGACTTCCTGTGTCCTGTCTTAATGTATTGTAATGTTCACTGGTCAGTCAGGTATCGGAGTTTGAGTTACCAAATCAGTGACTGAACTTGTTTTCTATAAGTCTGGCTGTTAAGTGACTTACACTAGGTTCTGTCTAGTCAGATTAATATTTTTATTTGGTATTGTAGGCTAGTTTTTTTGGGATTGTGTTTACATTTTTCTGGCTATATATATGGCAAAGTAAAAAAAACCAAAAAAAAAAAACAAAAAAAACCCCCAAAAAACTGGAATTTAAAATACTCATTTTACAGGAATGTTTAACTTAAAATACTGTGAATAGTAGAAAACAGTTTACTTTAAAAAATGTGACTGGTTACCGCAGGAGTGTCAGTCCTTGAAATAAGTCTTTTGATGTCTGTAAATGTAATAAGTTGTGAAACCTCATTGTACTCAACGTTGGTCAGTTGCAAATCCTTAAGGCTGTTCCCTGAATAAGTGTAAATATTTAAAAATTCAGTGCATCAAAGGAACTTTTAAGAAATATTTAATCTTAATGGAATTCACGTTCCTCAAGTGCAGTGAAAACAAAGTATTCTAAAAATCTCATGATTATTGGTGGCAAAGGTTTTTATATGTTACAAGTAGATTTACTCATGATCCTCATGGAATTCCTTCAGTGCCATCAGTTACTGGTGGAAAAACAAGAACACTACATTTTTTATTAGATTTATTATCTTTATGCCTACTTGTTTAGGAAAACTTCAAAAACTTCACATTTATGCATAGGGGTTTTACTAGATATTATTTCATCAGCAGCATCTAAATGATGGTAGGAAAAAATGTAAAATAAAACTTTTGAGCTTGTACTTGAATCAATGTGTCACCTTTTCTCTACAATAGTTCAACACAGGACCTTGCTTGGCAGTATTATGAGGCGTGATTAATATTTTATATCGCTTTAGTGTGCTAGAGTTGTACTGAAATACAATTGCATAACTGCATTTGAGTTTGAAGCTTGTCGAAACTCAAATAGCTCCAAGTAAATGTTTCACTAATGTTTTTAACCATTTGTATTTAGTATTCTTTCTCATATCCAAGTAGGTTGTGTGCTTTGTTGTTCAGTAAAATCTACCTAACGTGGGATTTGATGCTGGGACACAGAACTTCTTAAAATATATATATATAAGGAAAAAAAGGAGAGTACTAAGCAGCTTCTAATGATAAATAATTAACCACTTGTCATTCTGAACAGTCATTTTTGTGCTATAAATACAAGACTTATTCAAAATGGAGTCATTCTGGGATTATGATGTGACTTTAAATAGCTTGCAAAACCAATTACACATGTGAGAAAGTGAGGTAAATAATTTGCAATGTATACCACAGAGGATATGGAAAGTACAGTTGCCCATACTAAAAACTTCTCTAATATTGACATTTTAACTAATGCCAAGGTTTCCAGGCTATCAATAAACATACCAGTAATGGGGAGAGAGAGAGAGAGGATGCCATTTGTTTCTTACCTGTTTACTTCTGTGGGTGTTATTTAGTGTTATTTAGGCATTATTTAGAGGCGGTACATTTGGGACTGAATTAAGTGAGCAGGATCTTCATTCTAAACTTAGCAGAATTAGCAAGTGTCATGTTTTGACTAAAGGTTTAGGTTTTTCTGTATAGGTGTGGAAAAATCTAACTTGTACTAACAGCACCGATGTAATGTTTTTTCCCCCCCCTTTTTTTTTAACCTTTGGAAATTTGCTTCTGGTGAATTTGCACCCCAGGTAAGAATACAGGCCTATGCTGAGAGGCTGAAATGCAGATAAATACTTACAAAAAAGTAACCTTTGGTGGTATGTTGCAACAAGCAGTACTTAATGGGGGAAGGAAAAAAGACAACTTTACCAGTATAGCAAGCCTTCAGCAACTTAAACATTTTTGTGGGAATTCATCTCTGCATACGTGATGCTCAATGTAACAAGAACATCGTGTTTAGGTATTTGTTCTAGTTGCATATAATACTTCAAATGTATATAATTCAATAAATGCTGACAAAATGATGTTCCAAAACAGGTAATGTTTCATAAACTGGACTATGATAGTGATTTAGTAGGATAAAACAGCATTTGCAAAGAAATCATTAGATGAAGTAAACAATGTATTGTCAGCTGTCTTAGAGGACTAAGAATTGAATGTGCTTTCCCATAATTAGTCTGTGTGTAGCAAAGTAAACAAAACATGTAGTTCAGAATTTACTAAATAAGTATGTTAAGATGCATTAAGATGTAAGTAAGTTTACAACAAATATTTTGGTACATTGCCAGTGCAACGAAGTAACATAAGCACTAAAGCTTCAGAATGTAAGGGACGGAAGAGTTTATGTAATGATGTTTGGATGTTCTATCACCACTAGCTACCTCAGTGGCCTGGAAGTGGCTGTCATTTTAAGTTATTAAACTTACTAGAACATACAGTGATACCACAAAATATCCCACCTTCTCTCTGCCAGAGTCAAAGTTTCACTAGTAGTGTATACACAAAGGAATGAAAATCCCTTTTAACTACCAGAACTGCCCATTCACAACAGAGGGTGGCTGCTACTTGCAATTAGCGGGTGTTTTAGGTTTAAGTATAGGTGAATGATACCTTACAATACTTTTTAATTAAAAAAAAAAAATCAGTTTCAGCCTATTTACAAAGTAACTATGGAGAGAAAAAAAAAAAGAATGAATTGCTGTAACCTGGATTGGAGGGAAACTTCAATGTGTCAAGCTACATCACTCAGCTGCATGAGTCTTACAAGCTCGTGGTCTCATGTCTTAACTAGCTTTGCTCTGAAATGTGGACCAGAAATCTGAGTCTTCCCTTCTTATTCTCTTTATTCTTTTTCTGAATTTAGGTGTAGTCATGGTGAGATTTTGGCTTGAGAGTCTGGCAAGACTACCATCATGTTGCAAGTAGTATAGGTATTGTACAAAAAGAGTGTTTCCTTTTGTGCTCACTTAAAGGAGAGTGGCACTTCTGTGAGTGTTTGAACAAAGAACTGGCAGATAAATTGGTTTACTGTTTGCTAAAATCCTTTCAAAGAATTTTGTCATTCTGGCTAGTTCTGATTATATCCAAGTGAAGGCTGATGGTAAAGTAATTTACTCCTAAATTTAAACTGTATTTTTATAATATGTCCTCCTTGAGTAACTCAAAACTACTCTAAGAACATCACTTAATGACTTTTAGTTGCATCTGATCTTATTGATATTGTCCCTGTATGTATTGTGATTTTGGAAAGGTGTATAGCAGGTACTTCAGCTAATTTCTTCTTTTTTTATTAATCATTTTATCTCAATGTAAAAGAAAACAGTTTATCTGTGAATTTTATTTTTACTCATTCAAAATTAAGTAAGAACTGCCACTTTCCTCCCTCCCTCTTTCTGTTTCTTTATAATCTGTGTTCATCAGTTAACATTCTATTCAACATTATACGTATCTACAAAGAGGGAATGAGAGAAGACCCAGGAGACTACAGACCTATTAGCCTAACCTCACTCCCTGGGAAAGTTATGGAGAAGATTGTCCTGAGTGATATTGAAAGGCACTTAAAGAACGAAGCTGTTACTGGGCATAGTCAACATGGTTTCATGGAGGGAAAGTGCTGCTTTAGTAATTTAACCTCCTTCTATGATAAGGTCACATGCTTGATGGAGGAAGGGAAGATGGTGGACATGATCTTTCTGGATTTCATTAAGGTCTTCCCTCTTGGCATCCTTCCAGGGAAATTGCCCAGCTGTGAGATAAACAGGTTCACAATATGCTGGATGGTGAACTGGCTCCATGGGTTGAAGTGAATGGGCTTACATCTGGCTAGGAATCATCACCAGTGATGTTTTCCAGGGCTCAATTTTGAGGCCAGTCCTGTTCAACACTTTTATCAATGATCTGGATGCAAGACTGGAGCGCATCCTCAATTTTGTAGATGTTACTAAACCAGAATGCTAAGTTTCTGACTCCCTGGAGAGGCTTTGCAGAGGGATCTAGATGGATTGTAATGCTGGGAGCTCAGCAGCGCCATGAACTTCAAAGGAAAATGCTGGGTGCTGCTGGAGATCAGTTTGGCTTAAAGGGACCTTAAAAGGTGCTGATGACAGCTGTGTGCCCTGGCAGCCAAGGAGACAAACTGCTTTTTAAGGTGCATTAAACACAGCACAGACTGCTGGTGAAAAGAGGTGATTCTTCCACTATGTTTTGTGTTGGTGTGGTCTCACCTTGAATATCGCATGTAGTTCTTGGGCTCCACAGTATAAAAAGAATTCTAAGGTCCTTGAAAGCCTCCAGAGGTGGGCAGGCAGCAAAGCTGGTGATAGGGCTGGAAAGCTTGTCCTGTGAGGAGAGGCTGAGGATGCTTCTCTTGTCCAGTCTGGAGAACAGAAAGCTGAGAGGCAACCTCAGCTCCCTGAGAAGGGGAAGCAGGGGTAGGAGCTGGGCTCTGCTCCTGGGAACCGATGGCAGGACAGGAATGGCACAGAGCTGCACTAAGGGAGGGTCAGGCTGGCCATTGGGAAACATTTCTTTACCACAGAGGTGAACAAACACTAAAACAGGCTTCCTGGAGAGGTGGCTGATGCTTGCCCCATGCCTCTCAGTATTCAAAAGGCTTTTGGATGATGCCCTCAACAACGTGCTGTAAGTTTTGGTCACTCCTTAAGTGGTCAGGTGGTTGGATTTAAAAGGTCAGCTTTAAAGGCCCCTTCCAAGAGAACTGTTCTGTTCTATTCTGACCTAAGATTTTTGATCCATCTCAAATGTTTCTTGATGAATTACTGGAAATAGTTCTATTTCTTGGCAACCAAGATGGTAAAATAACCCATATTCTCAAGTATCTATGAAGTGCTCTCTTTAGAAGTATCTTTACGGACACTGTGAGTTTGGCTGGCAGGGCATGTGTATCTTTGTGGTGTTCAGTTACCCAACAGGAAATAAGATTGCTCTTGTTTTGCAGCTTTTGATAGCAACAAAAGGACCTGTGAGATTTCAGCACAATGCTGAATTTGTTGGTGTGGAACTACTCTAGATATAAACTTAATTTATAATTAAAGTGACAAAGCTACAAAGTATGGTATCTTATGTGACACTTTCCCTTCTGGCTTCTCTTGTGGTTCTACTTAGTATAGTTTTTCTCATTTGCCTTTCTAATTGCAATTGAGACACTCTTGAAAGGATTTCCATGTAGCAGCTTTTCCTGAATGGGGTCAGGGGGATGTACAGAGAGGCACAGCGTTTCTCTCTCCCGTTGTATCTTACTGATATACAGACGGCAAGGAGAAAAAAAGTCAGAACTGTTACAGTGAGAGGAAGGAAAACAAATGAAGCAAAAGCATCCACTAATTCATGCATTTTATAGGTCTTTTTGCCATCATCCCAATAACTTCTTGAAGCATATTGAAGATCATGTGTGAAAAAGACAAGAATTCTGACTCTATTCTGTCTGCTATTTGTATTGCTATTGTTGCAATATTGTTTCTCTTCCATCATAGGCATCACAAATAATTACACCTAGTGGTCAGCATATAAAAAAAAATTTGGAATTCAAATTGAGCAGTTGTGAAAGATCTTACTCTTGCTTGGATTTGATATTATATATATCCCTGTATTTTATATATATATTTTTTTCTGATCCAAGTATATATTTTATATTTGAAACAGAATTACTGTAATTTTAAGGGGATCATAATATGATATGTGATATGTGTCCAAGTTGCACTGTCCTGCACCTGGGTTGGGGCAATCCCAAGCACAGATACAAGTTGGGCAGAGAATGGCTTGAGAGCAGATCTGAGGAGAAGTATTTGGGAATGCTGTCTGGGGAAAGATTCAACATGAGCCAGTAACATGCACTTACAGCCCAGAAGACCAACTGTATCCTGGGTTGCACCAAGAGAAGCATGGCCAGCAGGTCAAGGGAGGTGATTCTGCCCCTCTACTCTGCTCTTGTGAGACCCCCATCTAGAGTACTGTGTCCCATTCTGGGTCCCTCAACACAAGGAGGACATGGAGCTGTTGGAGCAGGTCCAGAGGAGGGCCACGAGGATGATCAGAAGGATTGAGCACCTCTCCTATGGGGAAAGGCTGAGAGAATTGGGGCTCATCAGCCTGGAGAAGTGAAAGCTCCAGGAGAACCTTATAGCGGCATTCCAGTACCTGAAGGGGGCCTCTGGGAAAGCTGGGGAGGGACTCTTTATAAGGGCAGGTAGTGACATGATGAGGGGAAATGGCTTTAAACTGGAAGAGGGTAAGTTTAGACTAGGTATTAGGAGGAAATTCTTTACTGTGAGGGTGGTGAGACGCTGGAACGGGTTGCCCAGTGTGATGGTGTGGATGCCCCCTCCCTGGAAGCATTCAAGGCCAGGCTGGATGGGGCTGTGGGCAACCTGGTCTAGAGGGAGGTGTCCCTGCATATTGCAGGGGAGTTGGAACTAGATGGTCTTAAAGGTCCCTTCCAACCTAAACCATTCTGTGATTCTATGTTGTCATCTGTTAAGTACGGGTGGTGTTCAGTTAAATGTGGCGTTCTAAACTGAAAATGATTTTCTACAAAGTGCTATGTTGAAGTATCATTGTGCAAACTAGTATGACATCATTTGAGTATAACTGTATTAGAATATTCTCAGAAGCCTTTTATTCTGAGTACGGTGCTCAGGGAGGCATGATCTGGAAGGCTGAGATAAATTTTTATTAAGATGTTCATACTCTGTAGAAGCTGGAATGTTTCCTTTGGTGTCAAAACACTTGTTCTAACTAGTGAGGAACTTGGAGGAAATGTAAACTGTTTTCTTTAGTAGTAGTCTGCTTTGTAATATTTACAAAAGGATTCTGCTTTTTAGGATTTATAGATGAGATCTACCTTTAAAATGTGGCAGATTTGACTGGATCTGGAATGGTTAGGTAGGAATCTGCGCTCTACAGCATTGTTTCCAGAGGGAGATGGTTGACATTTACCTGCAGTATGGTGCTGAGTCGAGTGAAAATGAGTAGGTACTTCATGTACTTGATAGGACAAGAAATAGATGAGATTGGTCACCAAGCCAGGAGATCTTACAGTCTACATTAAAGAAGTTAGTATGCTTAAGAAAATAGAAATGAGAATAAAATCTTTTTTTCACTTCAGTGAGAAACTAAAATTGTTGTTTCTCTTCACTAAATAAAAAATTGGAATCTTTTTCATCTTTTTTTCTGTGTTTACCTGATGGAATGTATCCGACTATATTAGAGCAAAATATTCTACCTGTGAAAATTTTCTTCAGCTTTTTGCCATTATTCTTCATGCAAATTTTAAGTTACTTTTCATCTAATACTTAATACTCTACAGTGATGAACAGTTGTAGGTTTGGTGTGCAATTTTAACAATAGCAATTTTAACAATGGCATTATCGAGATAAAATAGTATCATTTTATTGAAGTACCCTAAGTGATGCCGAACTAGCTTCCACGAATGCTAAGTGTGTAAAATAACTTCTAGTTATAGCCTGAGTGAACAAGGTTACAAGTGATGCATGGAATTCATTGCTAGCAAATCTATAGATAGTCTGCAGTCTGTTTATAACTCCTACTGAGAAAGCATTTAGCAAAAAAGTATGAGAGTGTTGTCCAACACAATATATTTACATCCTGAGCAGTGGAGATGCGTTTTCAGCTGTGCTTAATGCATTATTAACCTATTTTAGTAGCGTTTGTATGTAACCTATTTGGAGAATGAATATAGTTTTGAATCTGTTTGTTTTTTTCCAATTATACCCAAATTAGTAGCTCAAGCGGAGTGTCAGGAAGTGTCATTCAGTGCTACCGTTGATTACCAAACTGTAAGTTGAATGTTTTTACTAAAAAATACTTGGAAAGACCTAGAATTTCTCAAGGTCAGTTGCTTTCCCAGGGTCTACCCACTGCAGTGACAACCCTGGTATACTCAGTTTTAGCTAATGAGCTAAAACTATCTTTGGAAGGAGCTAAAATAAAATAATAATTAAAAAAACGATGACTGGATGATCATCTGTACTTCATTGCTTTTATTTTTATTTTTTTCTGTGAGAAGTTAGAGGGACATTTTCAAATTAACCACAGAGAGCTTGTTTGGTAGAGACCAAACAACTGCCAGTGTCTTTCTGTATTCTTTTCACCATCGAATATTAACCCCTTGTATTTACAGGTAATGCATTTCTGTAGAAGTTTAGATATGAGTAGCATGAACATGAATCTTAAGCTAGCCTCAGCTTGATTTGTTTGTTTTTTAAATTCAGAGAACTGAATATCTGGTGTTTTCTTCCAGTTTGTATAGGTATTAGGGTATAACCCTGTTAACGTCTCTGCTTAGCATTACATAAGGATGACTTGGTCTGTTGCTGGTCTTTGCTTTCTTTATTGCTGACCTTGCTTGAAAGCATAAAAGCTAAGTAATGCTTCTTCATTGATGTGCCAATGAAACTTGGTCTCACTATGCTGAGCTTTATGCTATTAATAGAAGCAGATAATGCTAAGGTTTATTTCTGATTTCTTCCCCATATCCTTAATGGGCTTAAGTAATAGAACTCAAAATAATAATAGTAAAAAGAGTATATTTCATTGCACTGACAGCAGCATCTGATTGTTTTTTTTTTTTGAATTACCCTGGTGTAATTCAGCAAATGATCTCGTGTGGAGTACATGAACAATAAAATAATTTTTGATTCAAAGTGTTCAACATTGTAGATTAGCATTACTAGATGTTAAAATGTTAAAAATGTTGTGATTTGATTTCTGAGTCATGTGCTTTGTGACACACATCGCAGATTTCCCCAAAACATCTTCTTCTGCTTCATCAAAGTGAGGTACCTTGTGATCTTACTGAATAAAGCGTTTTACTTTATGTATTGGAACCTGCTTTAGCAGGAGGTTGGACTCAATGATCTCTAGAGGTCCTTCCAACTCCTGTGATTCTGTATAATATTGTCTCTCTTCCCACAAAATTTTGTATATGGACTTCGAATGTTTTAGAGTTTTGAAGTTTGTGTCATCTTGTTGAACTGGGTTAGTACAGTATGTTTGTTGTCCATTTCCTGTCAACATGTTGAAATAGAAAAATGTTCTGTGCTAGGAGATAGATCTAACTTTAAAATTAAGCTGTGTTGTACTTTGTGGTGGCTTTATCACTTCAAAATAGAAAGTAGATCCAATTACGCTAACAGAAGAGTTTGTCTAAATTTTTACGTACGTGTTTAAAGTAAATTTTACAGAACCTTTCTTTTTGAATGCAAATTCTGGTCTGTGACATTAAGCTAGTTTACTTAATGATACCAATACAGAGAGGATATCAAACCTTTGCAAACTGATGGTAGTGCAGAAGAATACAGTTTAAAGAAATCTATCTTTTGTGCTTCCTAGCTTTTAAGTAATTTCTCAGGGGACTATTTTAAGTCAGGATAATGATCAGCTTACACTGTAAAATAAAAATAATTGTAATAAATAAAACCCCAGAATATTTGGACTAAGATCTTTGTCAAGCTGATGTAAATTGATGAGCAGGGTCTGTGTAGAGAGAAGGAGAAGCTGAGGAGGGATTTATTCTTGATGTTCAAAGATTCTTGAATTGTATTCCCACTACCCCTTAACACAATCATCTGTGAACTCAGCCACTTAACTGTATTAACAATAATCTGTGTTTCTTTGATGTCTGGAATGTTCTTAATGAAAAATTAATGAACGTTGTACAATTTGGTCTACTTCTTAAGAATATCTTGCACTCCTACATTTCCAGAAGTATTGCTTGTCCTAAGAGTCAAAAAATCATTTGCATACATTGCACATTCAGGTGTATTGAAAAAGTAAAAATATCATTTAATAAAATGATAAAAGATGCTGATTTTTTGCTCTTGGCAAAGAAGTGAGGTGGATTGTGGAAAGTTTTTTACTGCTTTACTTCTAAAATGTTTTGACATGCTGAAAGAATAGTCTTCAGGAGTGGTATGAACGTTTAGAATGGCAGTCTGCTTTTGTGATTGTGACAAGCCAAATTAGAGATGTGGGAGTTGTCTGGCTGGAAGATTAGTGTAATTTTCAGAATAACACACATTCTAATTTCAGGATCCCACTGCAAGGATCTAGCGCGTGAAACATGTGTGCCCTCCCTCTAAAGTCAGTGATAGTGGAGCGCAGGTTGTGACGAGGCCTTTGTGTCTTAAGAGTGGCTATTGTTCTTCCTTTCTGTAACTTGCACTCATATGATATGATTAACTAACTCTTTAAAATCACTGAGTAAGACAAAAATGTACATATTAAAAGAGCTAACAAAAGCAAATGTCTTTTCTGTTTAATTCTTAATTCTGTAATTAAGACCCTTCAGTAGCTTCTAAACATAATTCCTTTGTTTTCCATCAGAAATAAGAATCAGTATGATTTAGGTTTTTTTTCTAACTGGTTCAAGTATAAAGGTGTGGGGCGGTCGATGTTGCTTTTGATTAAGCCTCCTTGTTTTGTCTCTTGCATCACCTTACAGTTTGCTTCATGGCTAGTCAGCTATTCTTTGGTTAATAGCCTGAGTTCTGAAGCTCTTCTCCCTATACTTTTATTTTGCATTTTCTTTTTCTTTCATATCACACAGCATTCATGTCACATAGGTGACTGCTGTAAAAGCATAGCTGCTTCAGGTTTTCAGGGGATCGTAAGAGTTTTATATGTACATCTGAACAATTTTTATTGAAAGTTTGTTCTTCACATGTGTTGCGCTTAAAGCAGTGGAATTATCACATAGAAGACAGCCAGTGAAAGAAAAGCTGTAGTGTATGTTTTTGGTTAAGCTTAAAAAAAAAAAAAAAAAAAAAAAATTATTTTAGACTTACCATCCATGTCTGCGCTAGTAAAGTAAATCTGCCCAGAGCTATTGTCAGTAAGACTACGTGGAAGAGAAGAGACTATGTTGCCATGATTAAACTCTATTGCCAACTATTGTGTGACTTCACCCAGCTGCTTTGGGGAGCGATGCTTTGGCTATGCTGACTACTAAACTGCTTCTGGTAACTTCGGTGGTTACTTTCCCTGGGTACTGGTGCTGTTTGGCACGCTTTGGAGAATTATTTACTATACTGCGCCGATATTGCAGAAAAGGAGCTTCCATCTAATTTACTGCTGTGGTTTAATCCCAGTGGGCAGCTAAGCACCACATGGCCACTTGCTCAGTCCTCCACAGCAGGATGGGGAGGAGAATCAGAAAGGTAAAATTGCAAGAACTCATGAGTTGAGATTAGACGTTTTAATAGCACAAAATCTGTACATGCAAGCAAAGCAATTTGCTAATTCCCATTGGCAGGCAGATGTTCAGTCATTTCCAGGAAAATGAGAGTGAATCACACATAAGTTACTTGAGAACATTTGCTGTACTTGAACATAACTCTGATCCTGTCCATCCCAGCCACCCCAACCCTCCTTTGCTGTGCTCCTCCTTCCCTACCAACCTTTATTGCAGAGGATGTTGTCCTATGATACAGGGATAGCCTTTGTTCAACTGGAGTTAGCTGTCCTTGGCTGTGTCCCCTCCCAGCTCCTTGTGCACCCCCAGGCTGTTCACTGGCAGGGCAGCACGAGAAGCAGAAAAGTCCTGGAGTCAGGGTACACCACCTTGCTCAGCACCAACTAAAACATAGGTGTGTTGTCAACACTATTTTCATTGCAAATTCAAAAGGTAGCACCATATCAGTTACTATGAAGAAAATAAACGGTATCGCAGCCAAAACCAGGACGTACAAAGTATACATATACGCATAATTACAGCATAAAACATATTTTAATTTCAAATTGGTTATGTATTTAAACATTTAATTTACTCATCTCTTGACCTAGTGATGTTTTCAAAATAGGTGATGCCTGGTTTCTCTGTATGGATCAAGACTGTATAAATGTATTCTGTACTAGAAGCATTTTTCATATGTTAGATGGGAATTAGTGAAACTGTAGGCTAAGGAATTAATTTGCTTATTTACAGCAAATTGTACATTTCTACGCATAGTATAGAAGTACTAATTAAAATATAAATGTGGTGGAGTTTCATGAAGCAATTTTGAGCATTTTGCTTCGGCTCATCTTCTTGCAGACACAGCTTTCATTAAAGAGCAAGGAATCTGAGCTGGCAAGCTGAGTTCTTTCCTGGCAATCTAAGATTCTCTACAATTGTTGTATGTCTCAGGGTATCATTATTGCTGGTATTTTGGAGAAGACAGGGCTTCTCGCTTAAAGCAAAGATATTGGTCTGCAAATAAATTACCAAGTTACCATTCTTTTTTCAGTTATAAAACTAAAAAGTCAATATAGTAACTTTCATATTTTCTCTTTAAGGAAAAGTGGTGTTTGGTGCAGATAGGGAGTTCTGACAATTGACTTAGACATGCCTTTTAGTGGTCTTGAGTTTATACAGAGAAATGCAAGGAGTTATACGTTGATGACTGCGTATGTACTGATTAGATGTGTTTAGTTACTTGAGTCTGCAGCTCATCTTACTGCAGAAATACTGAGTGAAGTGACATAATGACTTCTTTTTTTTTCCCACTCTTGTAGTGTGCTGGAGAAGAGAATTGGGTGGACAGTCGGACTATTTACGTTGGGCATCGTGAACCACCTCCAGGCACTGAAGCATACATTCCTCAGAGATTTCCAGATAACAGAATAGTCTCATCGAAGGTAGTATTCTTTCACTCATCATTTGCATAAATCAGTTTTAGTTATGCTTTGTGTGCTTATTTTGTTCCTCCAAGATGATCTTTCTGTACTTCCTGTGTTTCTCCTTTACGATGTTTGGCAAAGGTAAGTGAAAATCTCAAGTTTCTTCCACAAAAACGAGTGGTCATATTGCCTCTGGAATGAGTAGGAATAAAATAACTCATCCAATGTTTAATGTAGTACGTAGCAAAGTCTTAGAAGGAGACAGTGCTTTTCCATGAAGGAATGAGAAAGTAATTTTCATTTGGATTGATGCAGGAGTTAAGAATATCTTCCCAAGGCAAGACTTTGTAATTGTACATCTTCCTTTTTAATCGAGAGCATTACCTCAGAGTACTAGAAGTATTGTAATTGATATATGTGATCTCCACAACAACAGCGCTGTTTCCTTCAAAAGCTCATACTGAAAAGAAAACTCTTAGAAATAATAGGATATTATTACCCGTATAATGAGCGAATCAGTCTTAAATGTGTCACAGATACTAAGAGTTTATACCCTTTAGAAACCTTATAGTTTATTGCTCACTATAACTTCTAAACTTCTTCCTTCTTCAGCTGTATTGTGTGAGCAAATAAGTTTCTGGTTTAGATAGACTGGGTTGCTTTAAAGGTTTGTGCTCCAATAGCATAGAAAACTGAACACTTGCAGCTTTTTATGTTGCAGATTCCTCTGGAGCTTCATGTTTTTAATGTGCTCAGATATTAAACTTAATGAGTGCCCATCTGCAACCCAGTTATGAAATAACAACAAGGAGAAATGGTTTTAAACTGAAGGAGGGAAGATTTAGATTAGATGTCAGGAGGAAGTTTTCCACTGAGAGAATGGTGAGGTACTGGTACTGATACAGACTGCCCAGAGAGGTTGTAGCTGTCCTGTCCCTGGCGGTGATGTTCCAGGCCGGGTTTGATGGGGCCCTAGTCAATCTGAACTAGTGCTTGATCTAGCAGTTGGCAACTCTGCCCATGGCAGGGAGGTTGGAAGTTAAATGATCTTTGATGTTACTTCCAACCCAAGCTGTTCTATGATTCTGTGAATGATTTTAAAGAATAGCTTTTACTAGAAAAAGTTACTTTTAAACGGTAACTTAGATTCACTGACTTGCTTTGAGAACCTTACTAACACTGTAATCTCAGAACTGTATGCTTGCATACCTTAGTGGATCTGAACGCTTGCCTTCCATTAATATATGGCAGAGCTGTAATAAAAGCTGCGCTTCTTAAACTGTCTCATTTCTTACATAAAACTTCTTATTTTACTACCTTCCTTCACTACAATTTTTACTATCTTCTTTCTATGTCTCTTTCAAAGACAATATGCCTAGAAAAACAGCCTAGTTTCTAGGCATCTTTCCTTAGATAGAATATTCAAAAGGTAAAGCAGTAAGTAATCCAGGTGGAATATCATCAAACCAGTACAATAGGAAATCCTGTACTCTGCACATCACTTTGTGAATTATTGCAGCATAAACACATTTTATGCAAATCTTTGTACTTGTGTGATACTTTCTCTTGTACATTTCATCCTGAACTTACATACATAAAGCCATTGAAGTAAGTTACTGCCACCACTTTTTGAAGTAATAAACATTCTACTCAGTTCTACAAGATGCTTGACATCTTTTTTTGAAAGTGAAATTAGAAGTTTTGAGTTACTATGCTTTGTAGAGTGAGATCTTAAATATGTTTTAGTGTGAGAATGTGCCGATGCTCCTTGCCAGCAGTTATTAAATATGTAGAATTTTAACTAGCTCAAGGAAATGATTTCACTGTATTTTGATATATTTTCAGTTAAATGTTTGAAATATTAGACTTTTTGGTTGTTAGCTGACACATGTAAGAGCTTTTCCATAAACAAAAGGTTTTTAGTAGAAATATTTTTATACGCATACCTCAGACTTGTGGTTTATATGTTAAACTTGTTACACTTTAAATAAGTAATTTAGGTCTTCACTGTGAAAGTAAATACAGTGATGATTATGTAGGTAACTCCAAAAGTAATACCTCCTATTTATTTCCATGGAAACTACAACAGATACAAAGAGCACAATAGCACTATTTGATGTAGTAGCTGAGAATTTGCTCTCATACACTGTTTCCAGCATGGTCACCACCATTTAGCCATGAATTTTTGCCAGCGATGAACAAGAGCCTGCATGTTGCGCTTATTTAAAAAAAAAAAAAAATCTGCACCGGCAGAGGTGACCCTCTGTCACCACTGCTGAAGCGTACCACCTCACTGTGCTGACATCCACTGTTCAGTTTCCATAAATGTTCAGTAAGTATTGATGAATGTCAATTGATGCAATATTTTCCACATGGAGGAATTCAATTACAACCCCTTGCTTCACCTGCGCTTCCATGTCAGACTGCCCCTCTGTTGCCATCTGTCATACAGAACGTAACAGAATATTGGTGGAAAGGTTCAATCTCTGCTGCTATATCAGCACCATCTGCCTCTGATGTTGTGAGCCAACATCATATAATGGGAGATGTTACTTTTGGAGCAGCCCTTGTTTTTTAGGAGGGAGTAGAGTTTGCAGAAGTCCTTTATATGGTTACATACTTTTTACAATACATTTTTTAAGAGTGCAGAAAGTTCAACTTGATACAAGGAACTTCTCATGCTATCTTGCCTATCCTGTCCTTTGCAAGTAAGCTTGATTATCCATGTGTTCTATCCCAGATATTTTGAGTAAAGCACTATTGTGATTTTGCTTGCATTGATTCTTGTTCTGTAAGCTGGCTAGCTCACATCCTTTCACTCTGTCCTTCTTACCTGCTCCCTTAGAAGCTCTCTGAAGCAGTACCTACCACAGCATAACAAAGACAGCCTGAAACTTACTGAAAAATGATGAAATACACAAAACTATAATCAGAAATTCATAGTTGTTAGAGTAAAATACATACATGCAAGCATGCTATACAATGTTACCTCAACCATGAAGGGTATGTCCTTAGTTTTTCTTCAGAGGGACAGACAGTAACTTTCTGCTATGGTTTTATAGGTTTTTAATGCTTATACAGGAAAGGTGATGATTGCTCTTCAAGGATGAGAAACCCTGAACTTCTGAGTACAAATTCTACCAATTTAAGACTAATTGAATTTCTAAAAAGAGTAGCTTAAAACCATGAGGAAACCTCATCAATTAGACTGTATGCTGCTGTATTAACAAATGTCCTGTCATAAAACCCTGAAAAAATATAGCCACTTGAAGTAATTGGGGAAGTCTAAGATTTTTTTTCTTCCAAAGGTAAACTTCACTGTGCTGCACAAGAGGTTTCCTGGTGTCAGCAAGATGATAATTTGATTCCGGTACTGGGGGATATTTCTTGTATATTGCATTGTCACTGTAGAATGTGGTTAATGCTCTGTCTTTTTAATGGCATATTCCTGCTCATGAAAAAGCTGATCTAGACAGACCTTGGGCAGACAAAAATGCTTCTTTGATTTCATGTGTTAGCTCAATTATGACTTTTAACAGTGTATTACAAAAAGTCTGTGTCAGATGAATAAAAAGCAAAATGTTTGTTTTAGCTTGTGCATGCAGTTAGCTTATGTTCAAAGGTAGTGAGTGACCTTTGTAAGGTCAATTCTTACATGGTTCTAGTTTTTAGCTTCTTCACCTGCGTGGACTGTTAGTCTTTAATGTAGCTGTTTTGTGCCCTTTATTGAACTTATACGGCAGTGATGCAACATGGCAAAATAACAGCTAGTAGAATATCCTGCTGTTTCAAATGAGGAGTGGAAAAAAAAAACAACACCATGTAAATGAGTTGGCAGGAGCTGTTTGCTTTTTTTAAGAATATTCACATTTTGAAAGAATGTGCTGATCATTAAAACTACTATTTTAAGAAGAATTTTACTACGGTGATGGTTAAAAGAATTTGATAGGAAACACCTTTTTTTCCTATTTCTTAATTGGGAGGACATCAAGTTTTTATCGATTCCTCTTCTAAAGAGCGATTAATCACAAGGTAACTAATATGAAACTTCCTTACGGTCCATACTTCATACTTTGTGCTCAGAGTATCCCAGGCACTATGCCAATGGGAATATATATGCATACATCTCAGCATGTGGAAGTGCCAAACTGCTTAATGTACTGTCATGGAAATTGCTGAAGCTCCACCTAGCACAGTATGTTGTCACCAGCGGTAGATGCTTGAGGAAGGAAACAAGAAGTAGGCACACAGTGATACTTATCAATAGGATGTTACTATTACAGAACGTTAGGGTTGGAAGGGACCTTAAAGCCTATCCAGTTTCAGCACTGGGCAGGGACACCACCCTCTAGATCAGGTTACCCAAAGGCCCCTGCAGCCTGAGCCTGAACACTTCCAGTGCAGGTGCATCCTCAGCTGCTCTGGGCAGCCTGTTCCAGTGCTTTGCCACTGTCAGTGTTTGTTGATTTGTGATTTAGCCAAAACTGATGACTTCATACTTAATACATGAGGTTTTTGGTCTGAATTTCTTCAGTATTTTTTGAACCCACATGAATTTTTAGAATACTTAATGCACAGTGAAACTTTAGAAGTGTTTCATAAAGTAAAACTATAAACTTTCATTTTGAAATTCCTACTTCCTAATTTTGTATTATAATTACAAGTCCTTGAATCTGAGCAACCATTATTGTTTTTATGTTCTTTATTCTGTTAGTGATCTTCTGCCATACTCTTTCCAGGATGAACAATCTTAGCCTGTTCAACAATTCTGTGCAGAAGTAGTTCATACCTCTGGTCAGATTTGTCTGTATCTTTTCCCAAGCTCTTTCAGTGTTTAAGACTGTGAAATGTACAGGCCATTGAGTGTATAGGCTAGCTATGGATTTACACAGTGCAATACGTTTCATTCTTTAGTAATTTCCAGTGTTCCACTTCCTTTCTGTTGATTAGATACCTTCTGTATCTTCATAGAACTGCTGCATTTCAAGGATTTTGTTCATTTGTAGACAAAATAGGGATTTGCAATTCCAATTCTAGTTGAATCAATGAACTAAAGACTAATTGTATGTATATATTTGCCTCCCTTGAACAAAGGAGAAGGTACATAGAAAAAAATTGTGGGAGCAGTATGGAATTCTCAGAGAACGTGCTTAATTACAGCTGCTTACTGGTTTAGAGAGAACGTGGAGAATGAACCACAAGGAGTAAAAACTTCAGAGATTCCAAGATAGATATAATCTGAGTGAAGGATCATCAGCGTTTCAGACTAACAGAAATACTGGGAACGCACTGCAGGGAGATGACACTTTTTCTGTACCACCCATAGAAAAAAACTAGGTTGGAGAGATTTACAGGAACTTTGGGTGAACATTTTATTCTTGTTTTCAGTCTGTGGGTAATCAATAGGTAGCATTTTGCCTTCGTGAATCTGTCTAGCTTTCAACGTTGCAGTTTCATGAAGGGAAATTTGTACAGCTACAGAAGACACTTGTGCATCCATCACTGGCATAACTGGAAGCAGTGGAGTTTAAGCCTCCGAAAGGTTGATGCTGAAAGCAGTAGGATGAGATTCGCTGAAATGCACAACTAATTCTACAATGGAAGCAGAACTGTTACTTGAAGAGTTTGTCCTTGCATAAAGATTTCATTTAAGTTATGATGTGAAATTATGAAATGCAGACTTATAGCATAGCTTTATTTCCTGTTGTTGCTTTCTAAGAAGCTACTCAGTGAATTTTAGATGGAAAAATAATACTATCACTTGCTGCTTTGAAATGCTATATGGTTATATTCACTGACCAGAAGTGCTCCCATTTCTGTTTCACAAATAATACTGTTGTCTGTTATTTGCTTGCTTCCTTGGGGCTTCTTTTCAAATACTGATCCAAATGCTGATTTGTATGAGAATAGCCTGAAACAATAATATTGCATGCTGAGAGTCCTCTGAACTGAAAGCAAAATCTTAGTTCCTTTCAGTGCTAATCTGATTAATTGTGAGTCATCTCAATCTCAATGACTAATGGTTAAATAAAATTGAGTAATTCTGGCATTTTTCAGAGGATGCTGTTGAAATTTTTCCTTTTTTCAGCAGAAATTTGTGCTCACTTTCATGCAGCACTCGCTTCTAGCATCCTGTTATAAAACCACAAAGACTGGAGGCAATGAGGCTCTAAGTTCTTATTGTTGTGCTACATTTGGAAGAAATGTTAATTCTGAAGCTTAGGAAAGTATTCAAGTACCTCCACCACTACTTGAAACTCAGAGGAGACCTTGGCTGTCCCAGACCTCTCCAAGATCATGGTCTTTAACTGTAAGGATTTGTTTGATCTCTGTGAGAACATGACACAACGACTTTTATTTGAGGAGTTCAAACACAGCCCTAAGCATTGATATTTGAAAGTCAAAAAAGCATCTCAAGCCCACAGTGGAAACTGGCATGGTCATGTGTGCACAAATATTTGTATAGTGTCCCTTGTGGGGCAGAAAAGACTGGTAGACTTAAGTGCATATAGGAAAGGGACCAGTGCAAGGAGTGTTTTGTGTGCCTGTTAGCATGGGCATACTGGTATGCTCTAAAAGCAGCTGTAATGTGGAGCTCCCACCGTGTTCCCAGGCACTTCACTGACTTGTTGCTATGCAATCTGAAGCAGAAGACCAGATCTGATGCTGCAGGGGTTAAAATAGCAAGGTTTACCCAGCTGTATCTAAGAGTGAGTGGGGGAGGTGCTTTTAGCAATGAAGAGTAAATGGGCTTGATTTGAGTCAATTGCAAATGCTTCCTCATCAATGGATTTGTCTTGGTGCCAGCTAATGGGAAGCAGTACCTTTAGTATAAAGTGATGGGATGCAATGCATCATGCAGTTTTCCTTACAGGCATGGTAATACAGTTTCCTTCTGTGGATAAATCCCCCAGTATCTTGAGAGAGCTTGGAGTAGCTGTTAGTTCCTGATGATCCTCTTCTGGGTAGGATTTCCAGGCTAGTGGCTCTCTTCAACCTCTCTTGTGCTCCCAAGAGAAGTCATTTGCCACACCCCTCACTCAGCCCATGATTAAGTCATTTTTTATTCTCTGTTGGTACAGAGTAAAGTTTGTCATTTTTATATGGAGTCTGCTCATTAGTAGGGGTAGCGGGGGGGAGAGGGGGGTTAGGGGGGAGTGGTTAGAAAAAAGGAAGGAAAGGAAACAGGCCCAAAACTGATAGTATTCCACTAACTACAAAACTTGTTTCAACTTGTTTTCACTTTGCATATGAAAAAGTGAAGCATGTTTGATCTCATACATGCTCTTGTATCTCTTGTGCTAACATTCTCTGAGACTGTAAGTTTCTTTAACTGGTAATTTAATAATCTTTAAGATGCTGGGGGATGCCTTTGTCAGAGGAGTTCCTGGAGATACAGCCTCAATCTGATGAAACTGAGAATTGTTAAGTTAACAAAGGACTAGGAACGATATTGTTCTTTGGGTAGTAGTAGAAATCTGGTTTTACAAGAAACTATTTTTAAGGAACCTTATGACAAAATACGTTTGTCCATTCATGGTCCTGTGTTCTATTTTAAGCAGATAAAAGACTGAACTTAGGAATACTGTGATTTATGTGTGTCTCACTGGGAATTAGTCTTAGATTTCATGCTTGCTGCCCTTGACCTGAAACCCCAAATGTATACTCACTATTTGAACTAATTTCCCCAGATCAGTTTCATTTTTGCACTCTTGCTGAGTGTATGTTATGGCTTTTAGTCACATGCAAAAGCCCTACATTTAACAGAGCTTACTGTGATCAATGTGTTGTGAATTACCCTAGATCATCTGGTATGGAGAAACAAGGGTGTCTCTCTCAATGAAGTAACAAACAGAATGCAGATGAAGTGTAAGGTAATACTTTTCCTAAAGTGTAGTGAACTTCTGTGTTCATTTCAAGCTGTTCTCAATACATTGTAAAGTGCTTTCCAAAATTTCATGGGTATTACAATTCTATTTTCATTGAACCTTATGTAAGTATAGATGTCTGAAACTTCTTTCTTTGTAGAAACTAAAGACGTGAAGCTGACTTAGCACACAAATATCATGAATCACTTCTGCTACAAATTTCCTGTGTGATTATAAGCAAGTCACTTGACATGAGTGGGCTTAGTGCTGTAGGATCTCAGCTAACTATTCACTGTCTTTTACATTTGTTACTATAGGTTTTCTTTGAATTCCCTTACCTATTAAACCTGGACAATTTTTTTTAAATTATATAATAAAACTAATTTTAAAAAAATTCAAACTTTTGATCAGAAATTTTTCATCTGTTGAATGAGGATAGCTATGTGTATGTGTTTGTAATATATTGTTGTTATGAGTATGTAAGTGTTACATATATCGTGTTATCATATATAAAGTGTTACATGCATATTTATATTCACACAAGGCCGATTGTTAAGCTAGCAGCTTTAAGAATGTGTTGTCTCCAAATTATTAATAGATACTATAAAAATCTGTATATTAATAACACTGAAGTCACTATGGACATGTTTATGTCTTGTGCACATTTATTCATTTGTTAAAAGGAAGACATTGAAAAAATGGAAGTGACTGCAAGTGCCCACCTCTCTGGGCAGCCCCTTCTAGCACCTCACCACTCTCTTGTAAAAGAATTATTTCCTAACATCCAACCTGAATCTACCATGGCACAACTTGAGGCCATTCCCTCTAGTCCTATCACTAGTTACATGGGAGAGGAGGCTGACCCCCACCTCATCACAGTCTCCCTTCACGTAGTTGTAGAGAGTGATGAGCACTCCCCTGAGCCTCCTCTTCTCCAGGCTGAACTATCCCAGCTCCCTCAGCTGCTCCTCATCAGGCTTGTGCTCCAAGCCTTGAATCTGGTCTAAGTCATCTGGCTCTTGCTAGCAACACTATTTCTGATAAGCCAGGATGCTACTGGTCTTCTTGGCCACCTGGGCACACCACTGGCTCACGTTCAGCTGAGCATCAACCAACACCCCTAACTCTGTTTCCTCTACACAGTCTTCCACCCACTCTGCCCTAAGCCTGTAGCATTGCCTGGGGTTGTTGTGGCCGAAGTGCAGCACCTGGCACTTTGACTTGTTGAATGTTCTCCCATTGGCCTCAGCCCAGAGATCCAGCCTGTCCAGATCTCTCTGTAGGGCCTTGCTACCCCCAGGCAGATCAACCACTTCCCACCAACTTGGTGTAATCATCACTCTTACTGACGGCACACTCAATGCCCTCATCCAGGTCATCAGTAAAGATATTTCACAAGACAGGCCCCAGTACTGATCCCAGGGAAACACCACTTGTGACCGGCCGCCAGCTGGATTTAGCTCCTGTCAGCACCACTCTCTGGGGCTGGCCCTCCAGCCAGTTCTTTATCCAGCAAAGAGCTTAGCTGTCAAAGCCTTGGGCTACCAGCTTCTCCAGGGGAATACTGGGGGAGACAGTGTTGAAGGCTTTGCTAAAGTCTAGGTAGACTATGTCACCAGCCTTCTCCTCATTCACTAGGCTGGCCACTCAATCATAGATGGAGATCAAGTTGATCAAGCAGGACCTGCCTTTCATGAACCGATGCTGGCTGGGCCTGATTTCCCCCCTGGTTGTCCTGTACATGCTGTGTGATCTCCCTCAAGATGATCTGCTCCATAACCTTTCCTGGCTGACGGGCCTGTAGTTCCTCAAATCCTCTTTATGATCCTTCTTGTAGATGAGAGTCGTGTTGGCAGGCATGGCTAGAAAATAGCCAAAGAAGATAAATGATGTTAGCTCTCTACCTGGGAACCCTATTCTGATGTATTTTAATGTATTCATTTTTAAAGTCTTTTTTTCTAAGGTTTTTATTTTGCCTTGAAGACAGTCATGAGATAAATCTTGTTCTGAGTGGCAGCCTCTCTGTTTTTCCTGGGAGTGGTTATGATGGCTAAATGTTAGTTATGTATTTGTAGATACTGCGCTGAACTAATGGTGGTTGGGAGAGCGAGGGAGGGAAATATCTGTCTAGGCATCTTAGTGATCTTTCTTGCCTAAAATCCTTCAAAAATTGTTACTTCCCCTTTGAGGAAGAATAGGCAGAATAAAGATGTACTTGGTATGTTTGAAATCCAGTATAATAAAGTTCTAAAATTTGTCTGTTTGTATATCACTGTCACCATTTAAGCTTCTCATTAATGCGTATGTCTCTAAGATTATAAACAACATGATACTTTGTTGCCGATTCTGCTCTCTGACACTAACTACTAAGGAGAAATCGTGTGGTGGACTTCCCTTCTCTGTATTCACATCACATCTCTCTTGTTGCTTGTCACAACAGGAGCTTTACATGATTGGGACTTTTGTACAAGGAAAACTCCTAATCCAGTCTATCCACTTCTATTTTGAAATTGTGCAGCCAAAACAAGTAGCTGGGTAGTGGGCAGTGTGAATAGGATTCCAGTGCAATGCAAGTATTCTGACTGCAAGATGAGAATACTTAACTTTCCAGCTCTTATGAGTACGCTTGCATGGGTTTTGGCTAACAGGTGATACAATATTGAAATGACTTATTAAATAGAGTAGTGTTTACTTCGGAAATATTTTTGACACAGCATAAAAAGTAACATTTTGTTCACGTCTTACACGTGTATAGGCTTTAGCCCCAAATAAATAAAAGCATTAGGCAGGGGTCCCTCATGGGTCTGTACTGGGAGTGGTATTGAATATTTTTGTCTGTGACATGGGCAGTGGGATTAAGTGTGCCCTCAGTGAGTTTGCAGATAACACAAAGCCATGTGCTGCAATAGACACACTGAAATGAAGAGTTGCCACCCAGAGGGACCTTGAGAAGTGGGCCCATGCAAGCCTTATGCAGTTCAGCAAGGCCTGTGCCTGTATCAGAACAATCCCAAGCACAAATACTGACTGGGTGGAGAATGGATTGAGAACAGCCCTGAGAAGAAGGACTTTAGGTGTTGGGTGATGAAAGGCAACATGAGCTGGCAACGTGTGTTTACAGCTTGGAAGGCTGACTGTGTCCTGGGAACCATCAAAAAAAGAGGTGGCTACCAGGGCAAGGGAGCTGATTGTCTCCCTCTACTCCACATTCTTGTGTGACCCCACCTGCAGAGCTGTGTTCAGTTCTAGGACCCCAAGCATAAGAATTCTTGAGAACAGAAGGCTTTAGAGAGATGTTATAGTGGCCGTTCAGTACCAAGAGAGCTGACAAGAAAGCTGGAGAGGGCTGTTTTACCACGGAGTGTAGTGTTAGAACAAGGGGTAGTGTTTTTAAATGAAAGAGAGTAGATTTAAATTAGATCCCTGGAAGTGTTTAGGTCCAAGTTAGATGGGGCTTTGAGCGACATATTCTTGTAAGGAATGTCCCTGTTCATTGTAAGGGGCTTGGAACTAGATGGTCTTTAGGGTCCCTTCCAACCTAAGCAGTTCTGAGATTCTATAATATAGATAATAGTGTTTTTGTGTACAAAGAAGACATACTTCTTGGAGTTCTTTTTCATCTGCATGTGGAACAGAGCTACATTTCTTCTATAACTCTGGTTCCATTTTCTTTCAAGGCCAAGTTTAGAAGATTTGTAGCTCATGGTATAATTTGCATATCAGTATGCATCAGTGCAATCTGAGCAAATAATTAGTAGAAGCTTCTTAGCTTGTCTTCTTTGAAATGAAAGTTACATTGAAGTTGACATTTTATGATGTGTCAAATGATAATTTGGATAATAAGACGATGCATTATTAGTTTTCTTAAGCAATTTTTCACATTTGTCACACAGTTCTAGATGACATTTTTCACATGCCTTCCAAAAAGTAATGCTCTGATCCAATTTTTGGAGCTACAGAATGATTTGCATAAGAAGAGTAAGGTTGAACTTGCTGCAGGGCAGGGGAAGGGACTAGATGTCACAAGCTCCTTTCTCACTCACTTTTATGCTTTCTTTTCCTTTGAATTTTTATATATTCTGCTTGCACTTCTCTATGCTGTATTTCATTTTATTAAAGGCCAGGTTGGATGGGGCTTTGAGCAACGTACTCTAGTGGAAGGTGTCCTCGCCTATGGCAGGAGGGTGGGAGCTCAATGGTCTTTAAGATCTCTTTCAGCCCAAGCCATTCTGTGAAATTTTAGCTATTTTAAAGGTTAGTAGAGAAATATGCAGTCACGTACTCTCATTCAGAACTGTAGTTTATTTTGAGAACTGTGTTTGCATCAAAGCCAAAGTACAGAGGCTGGCAGCTTTTGTTTGGTCCTTGATTTGCTATGATTTCATAGTTGATGCTCAGAGTGCCACCTACCTCCTCAAGTCACATGTACAAAATGGAAGTGAATTAAAAGCGGTGTTAAGCTTCCTAGATGTTTTTTTAAATCTTTTGATTGCTTTAAATGAACTGTTCTGTAACTGAATCTCTGAGCATTGTTACTGTTGAGAAGGTCCTTGGTACCAAGATTATTACAGCTCAGAAAATCATAATGCAAATGATATGATTTCAGGAATATATTATTGCCAATTAAAATTCCATTTCAGTAAGCTATTAAATAAAGTAACAAAAATAATACAATTTTTAGTTGAAATTAATTTTGGATTGTGAATTATGCATTTGTCTGATTCTTAGAATGAAGAATAGGAATGATATTTCTCTCATAAGCAGTGATAATCTGTGCATTTGTTTTCAGTACACATTTTGGAACTTTATACCGAAGAACTTGTTTGAGCAGTTCAGAAGAATAGCTAACTTCTATTTTCTCATCATTTTTCTTGTTCAGGTAAGCTACCTCCATTTTGTAATAAATTTCTGAATTGTTCCTAAAAAAAAACCCGAGGAGTTTAGAGAGGTTAAATAAACCACTGGTTTTGATGAATGGAGAAGTAAATAGTTGAGCTGGGTTAGGCTTTTACACTGATGATGTGCCAAAAGGGGTTTTGTTTCATTCCCAGGTTGTAAACGTGAATCTAACCTGAAGACAAATCGACACTATCGCTGGTTTGATGGCATCTGCTGATTAAATTGAACAGAACGAGAGTTATTTTTTAATCTTTATTTTGTAGTAAATAAGCATCCAGATGAGTAAAACCATTCTTGTAATTATGTTGATGATTAAATTATGTTAGTGATGCTAAAAGTTATATTTTTAATAAGAGAATGATCCCGTTACAGAAATTCTCAAAGTGCCTGTCATCAAGGCCTATAGAGAAATCGAAGTATGGATGCTTCTTCAATGCTTGCTTGGCATGATACATAAATACTTGTTTTTGTAATTTTTACCTCCAGTAATTAGTTTGCTGCTTTCTAGATGTCTTCATTCTGAAACTCTCACTTAAATGCATTAAAAAATAACAGTATATTAAATGAAAGGCTCTATCATTTGGCATGCCGGACAGCACAGAAAGAAAAGCTATTCGGATTCTCAGAATAATTTAATTTTCTTGCAGACTGAACTCTCCCTTGGATTCTACCTCTTTCTCATATAGTTGCAGAAGTCACAGCTCAGTATTTCAGAATTTACTCCTTGTGTGCATAAGAACATCTGCACTGTATAACATGAAAACAGCACTAGGCTGATTTCAAATTCTGTTCAGCTTTGTCTCCAAAGCTGCATCTTTCCAATTTCTCTCATACTTAAGCTCTTGCAAGTAAATAAAATTTATTTCTAGGCATTCATATCTGAATGTGATCTAAATATATGTAGCTTGCTCTGAAAGTGCCTCCTATTTATTTCAGTGGAAACAACAACAGATACAAAGAGTGCAACAACACTGTTTGATAGAGCAAATTCTCAACTATAAAATGTTAGTTTTCAGCATAGTCACCACCATTAGCTCTGCATTTTTGCCAGTGATGAGCACAAGCCTGCATGTTGCACTTATAAAAAATCTCTGGTGGTGCACCAGCATGGAGAAATTCAGTTCCACATCTTTGCTTCAGATGCTTTTCCATGTCAGACGCCATTGTGTCAGAGTGCTGCTCTGCTGCCATCTGTTGCGTGGCAAGAGCATGTAACAGAATATTGATTGGAAGGTTCAACTGCTACTGCCATACCACCAACACCCGCCTCTGACATCGTGGGCCAACACAATACAGCAGAATGCATTATTTTCAGGGCAGCCATCATAGTATTTTTTTTTTTTTTTAGCCTGTAATTATTTTTTTTCTTGGTATTGCATATGTTCTTAAAGTCTTATTCAAGTACTGTTCTTTTTAGTTTAAGTTCCTTGGTACTTTGTAACACATCAGTGAAGAGAGTACTTGAAACATCTTAATTGCATAATTCACTGCTTACATCAGTATAACCAGAAATATTTGTTCCTTTTGTTGCAGTTGATCATTGATACACCTACTAGTCCAGTTACAAGTGGACTTCCACTTTTATTTGTCATTACTGTAACAGCTATCAAACAGGTGAGAAGTTTTCTGAGAAAAAGTATGGCATTTCATTTTTCCCTGTCTTTTTGTGTTAGGCTGTCTTAGGGCAATGCCGATTGTGATGAACTTGGAAAGAGTAATGTTTTTGTTTGTTTGTTTGTTTTTTGTGGCTATTGTAGAAGTTGGTTGCTGTATGTCTCATGAATTGAACACAAGCTTATAAATTATTTAAAAACTTTAATGTTCTTGTATCCAAAGGAATCATCTACATTCTTGTGTTTACTCAGCACAGTTTGACTTTTGTCTGTTACCACATCCTATTACATTTTTCCATAAAGACTGAAAATGAGCTTAGTAGGAATGAGAAAAACTTGTAAGATGAAACTGCTGATACTTTTGAGATTTCTGTAGCCTCTGCAGAATGAAGAGATAACAAAAAATATTTTGGCTGAAGTCTTCAGTATATGTTGATGATAATGCACTGTTCATAATGATAGCTGCAGTGCTATCAGTAGATGTTACAGTAGTCTCTCATTTTTAGTATGAAAATGAATCCGTAAAATGGAAGTAATTTTTAGAAATCAGTTCTTGCTCCATCATTGAGTATAAAAGACAGTAATGAAAGTTGCTTTGACGAAACCAAATTGCATAACACAGGTTTATATTATTGTACAGGTTTGTAATTTCATTTTCAAGCTAGTACTACCAAAAGGAAAATGTTTTGGTAGTTTTTCACATGGTACCCTAATGCTGCAGTGTTCCAGTTAGCATGAGCGCTTAAATGTAGATGGAATCTCATGGAAATTAGTGGAATCCCAGATGAATGTTGAATATTATAACTGATTAATATTAATACTTTATTATGATTATCAGATCTGTACATTCTCAGAGCTTCTGATACTATAAATTTGTCTGGATCAGGATTTAATCAGGAATGAGACATTGCACTTTGATTTGGCTAGAGCTGAATTTGTTGTCATTGGCAGTTTCAGGCCCCTTGAAGGAGTGCAAACAATAACTAATCTGGCATAAACCTTAGTTAAGTCATCAAAAATTTTACTAGATTTGAACTAGAATGTGAGTTTATAAAAGGCGCACTTAGTGGTTGTAATACTCTTCATCTTTGTTTACTGTACCATCTCACTGCAGCCACAAAATAGTTTCTAAAACTGTAAGCTCCTAAAGAAATAGTCACAAATATTGGGTAGAATGGTTTTATTATTTATTTGACTTTTTGCCCTTAGTCCAACCTAATGACAGTTGCTCTTTCAGGACAGCCATCAGTATGAGAACACAGTGGCACAGTGAGTTTGATTTCATGGGTATCTTTGGGTTCGGGCACCAACAATTTCTCTCCTACATAGCAGGGATATTGCTTCAAGCATCTTTTACTAGGCCGCTCAAAGGAATTAGTACTTTTCATGAGCACTAAAAAGGTTTCTTATTTTATTAATATTCTTTGTTTTGGGAAAAAAAAGTTTCATGAGGAAGCTGGACATCAAGACACTGTCTAGGTCAAAATGTTCCCCATTTTAGCTCAAAACTTCTGTGTGGGTATTCTGTATTACCTACCTTTCATCATGCTCTAGGGCTATGATGATTAAAAAACAAAACCAAAACAAACAATAAAATGAGGGTGTTGTGAGTGACCCTGGCCAGCAACCACCCAGCATCTAGGTAACGTCTTTCTCCCATGGGATGAGGAGAAAATGGAAGGCAAAAAGACACAACAATTGAGTTAATGATGGTTTGATAGGGAAAGCAAAAACTGTGTGTGCAAGCAAAGCAAAAAAAAAAAAAAAAAAAAAAAAAAAAGGAATCAATTCACTACTTCTTATCAGCAGGGAGATGTCCAGCCACTTTCTGGAAAGCAGGGCTTTGGCATGCTCAGTGCTTGCTTGGGAAGACAAAATACCATCACCACAAATGTACTCTCTTCCTTTCCCTGAGCTTTTCTTGCTGGGCATGACACCATGTTGGTATGGAATATCCGTTTGGTCAGTTTGGGGTCTGTTTTCCAGGTAACGTCAACTCCCGCCCACTTGCCCATCCTCAGCCTACTGGCTTCCTGGGGAGGGGAGAAATTGTAAAGAAAGCCTTGATGCTCTACATCCCTTGATCAGCAGTCACAGAAACATTGGGTGTTACTAACATCATTTAACCCAAAATGTAAAGCACAGTAGCATATGAGGTACTGTGAAGAAAGTTCACTTCATTCCAGCCAGACCCAGTACAGAAGGTAGTTTTGATTGTCTCTTAATATGATAACTGATTACTTTCATTGTCTTTATGCTAAGTACAGATTTTTCCTGTATTAGTTCTCCATGAATCTATAACATGTCATGTTTTCATGCCTTTCAGTGCTAAGTACGTGTAGTTGAGTATTGTCTGTAGTGGGATTCAGCTGTTGATTATGAGCAAAAGTTATGATAAATACAATGGCTAGTAATTTAAGGTGTGGCTTCCTACCATTAAGATTTGAAGTGTTGTATGTAGTTAAACAGTGGTCTATCCAAGTCTGGATTATGACATGCTGTGCATAGTACAGCAGTTTCATCTTCCTGAGTCAGGTGCTGAAGTGAACACCAGTTGTCTAGAGACAGATTGAGCAGCTACACCAGCTTCTATATTCCACTAGAGTTATAAAGACTCTGAGTTTCCAAATTATCTCTGAGAGCACCCGAAGTAGTGATAGTGATATAGACATCCCTATTTATCAAAAAGTCTTCATTAACATATATAATTTTATTGACTAATTTTAACTGTGAGTCCTCTTTCTCATATATGCGCAACATGACTGTACCACAATTTCATTTACTCTAGTGAAAATCTTTTCTTTTTTCCTTATTTTGGTTAAGAACTTTTTTTTTTAATGTTTGCAAGGTAAGTCTGTTCTGTGTCTTTATAGCGAAATGTGCATCACTGCATCATTCCATTTCACTGTTTTTTAGGGTTATGAAGATTGGCTTCGACATAAAGCTGACAATGCAATGAACCAATGCCCTGTTCATTTCATTCAACATGGTAAACTGGTTAGAAAACAAAGCCGAAAATTAAGAGTAAGTAGCTATGTAAGCAGTCAGACTTTACTTTGCACTTCTTGTAAAAAGAATTACACAAAAATGTAGTGCTGAAAATGTATTTATTACATTTCATGATGAGCTCCATGAAGTGGACCTTAAATAAACTAATTTCTAATTATGTGCCTCTGAATTAAGTATTTTAAGAAGCTACACATTTCTGCTGTATCTGTTAAGTCTTCTCTCATAACTGTTGCTTTTGTTTTTCATTTTTAAACTTGAAATGTTTCACTCATTATTTGTTTTTTGTCATTTCTCCATTTGTGGTTCTCTGTGGGTATGCACATTAATAACTTACTTAAGCCCAATTATGACAGTCAACCCTATCAATTTGTCCTATTTCTTATAGAGAAAAACAACACATTCAGAATACTTTCTTCATTTCCCATCAAATCACAGCTCTTTTATTGAACTTCTGAATGTTTCTACATTCCTTTCCTGATAATTTGAGGGTTATTTTCATAAGTTGTCTCTTTTTTTCTTTTTTATGAGCAGATGAAGTTGTCATTGTTATGATCTTTAACATTTAACAGATCTGACAGATGCTTGTTTGGAATCCCCGTTTTTTGGATAACTTTGTTAGGAGTATCGTTTTCTGCTCAGCTCCTTTTGGGCATTAATAGATCTACAAGGTTCACTGCCTTCCTGGTGTGACTATTCATTTGAATGTGATAGCTTCTCCCTAGAACTTCCAGATAATTAAATAAATAAATAAATAAAACTAAGACATGATGTGCTCAATATTCCATGTACTTTAACAGTTATCCATTCTATGTAAAATGGGTGAAGTGGCGTAGAACTGGAATTTGTATTACAGTAATGAATCCATTGTGTATATTTTCTCAATTTCTCCCCAAATCTTTGCCTTTCAGAGACTAGTTCAAGGAACTGAAGGGTAGGAGAGACAGGCATAGCAAATACTTGTGTGGAGAGGGTATCTGTGGGTGACAGAGTAAAATTCTCGGGCCTGTATTATGCAAGAAAACAGACTAGATCATATAAAGGCAGATCCTTCTGCCCCTAAAAGCCTGGACATTTGATTAAGGGAAGGAAAAAGAACTTAAAGATGAGATTTCTTTTTAACTGACACATTGGCAGATATTGTCACAAGAGCACTTTGTTAGTATTTTGTTCACTGTTTTTTTTTCTTGACTCCTGCCCTTTTTTTTCTACTGCAAACTGTTTAGGTTTTTAATTTATTTTTTAATAGACTGTTTTACTGTAATTTGCTCCTGGTTTGCGGACTGATTTGTACACCATAGCTTACAGAGTCAATCTTGCTAGATAAATTAGTAAATAATAAGGACCACTCAACACTATGACCTGTGGAAATCAGAATGAAGAGAACTTGTCTTTGAGCTGTATCTGAAAATTCACTTTCTGATGGGTAGATTTTTTCAGTGGCAACCTGAAAAACTCCAGGTGCAGTTTTTTCTCCTGCACGTTCTTACAGTGACACTTGACTGCCAGGAGGGCTTGGATTGCTAAACCAGCCTCCTGGCTTTCTTTCTATCTAGATTAAAAGTTCTGAACAGTTTGGGATTTTCCTGTAGCATCTGTAGTGATGATTAAATTTGTCGTAATGTCACTGTGTTTTAGATAGCTGACAGTTAAATTAATGTTTTCAGTGGTAAAGAGGGTTAGTAAATCCAATCTAATTATTTGATCTTCTCAAAGTTTCCTCTTGTAATAGTTGGATTCTCAGTCTGTTCACAGTTTTTTCAAGATAATGCCCTAACAGTGTTTTATCTGCTTTTGATAAAGTTCCCATTTGAGTGTTTTGTTATAATTTACCACATTGCTGTCCTTTACAAATAATGATTTTGTGGCAAATTGGCAAATTCTCTGAGAGATACTTTGTTAGAGTATGACAACTTAAGCAACAGTCTGGTCAGACAAACTCCACTGCTCTTCACGATGAATGCTCCGTGTTGTTCAGGCTGGCTCCAGCCAAGATGTTCACTGCCTCTGGTTCCAAACCTACCACTTCACTGTCTCACTACATACCTTCACTTGGCTGAGTCTGCAGAATGAAATATGAAAAATCATTTGGTAAGAAGGAGGTACATGAGAAAATTAATGCTTTCCTATATTTGAACATCCCAAGACTTAACTTGTTGGTAAAAGTTTTTCCCTAGATGTAAAGTACCCCATTGTCCTTATGCATGTTGTAAGGTCTTTAATTAAGCCTTATGCTTATCTACAAGTTAAATCTTTTTTCATCATTTTTCAATAGTTCTTCAACACATTTTAGTAAACCATATCAATGCTATCACAATTTCATTTTTAACTGCTGATAGCAGACAATTTTGCTTAACTAGAATTAGCCAACTCCTGGCAGATTGTTAGGGATACTGGAATTCAGCTTGATTACTATATTGTGAGAATAGCGATTAAGCTGAATCTTATGATAATGGCTTATGACATAAAGCTGTCTCTATTAGATGTTTAATGATGATTTTTTCAAATTGAAGCTGATATTCTTAAAACATACACTGTATTTTTACCATTTGTTCGTTTTTTAATTTTTCCTTTGTAAAATATGAGCTCCAACAATTTATAAAAGGCTGCTTCTCTCAGGGGGATGCTTTACAGTAATCTCTTGAATTTGTAGTTAATTGGCTGTACAGTTGCACTGTTTAACAGACTGTAAGATGCTTACTTATATTTACATTAATGACGATTAATTTGTTCACCTGTAAACATGGATAAAGAGTAGGATGGACTTATAACGGCAGATCCTGCTGAAAATATGCCCTGTTTTCATTGGCAGACTTGGAATTCTTAGGTTTCTTTCAACTGTCTCTAATTACAATATTCTGAGATGCTTATCCTCAAGAGCACAAGAAAGTAGCCCACATCTCCAGCTGTTTTTGAAATAATATTTTGTTGTAATTATTGTTGAAGCAAGGATATATCTTCCATCTCTCAAATAAGGTTGCAAAGCTTAATAAGACAGTACTTGCACAATGATTTGAAATCTTGAAAGGTAGCACTCAGTAAACCTGATTCATTCCACAAGGTGTAATTCAGTTTTTCTTTTGAAAAAGAGAAAATAGTTCTGTAGTTCTTTACTCCTGTGGTTACATCTTGGTCTGAATAAAATTTATAAATTTTCAAGATATTTGAATGATCCTAAGTTTTTGATTTGAATGATCCTAAGTTTTTGAGCTGCCACGTGATACATTTTTTTTTTTTTTCCCCCTAGGTTGGTGATATTGTGATGGTAAAAGAAGATGAAACATTCCCATGTGACTTAATATTTCTGTCAAGTAGTAGAGGAGATGGAACGTGTTTTGTTACAACAGCTAGTTTGGATGGTGAATCCAGTCATAAAGTAATAAAATGTTCTACATTTCCTTTTTAAGGCAAAATTTGCATTTAGGGTTTTTTGTTTGTTTGTTTGTTTGTTACACAGAACAATATATAACCATGCATATATTTGTGACCAGATACACTGACTTGTACAAGTTTCTGCCAGTTGACTTCTTTTTTCTTGATGTTACATTTATTTATGAAAATATTTAAAGCACATTTATTTGCAGTCTGTGTATAGTATAGGCATACAGATTACTGAGACGATTGCCAAGCATTTTTGTACTTAAATGCTTTCATGTTAACCTGATTTATGAATGCACTGCAAGGTACCTGCATATAATGTATACAGATACCCAATAAGGAACATTTAAAGGTGCATCTTATTTTAAGTATTAGTTCCTATGTAAAAAGCTAGTAAGTCTTTTTCACGGTGAACCGGAGTATATCTACAGGTAAACACCTTGTATCTCTGTTCTTACTTTTTTCAACTTTTATACCGTTTTTTATTCATTCCGGACTTTTTTATATACACTTTTTTTTCATTCCAGACTCACTATGCTGTTCAAGATACAAAGGCATTTGACAGTGAACAAGAAATCGATGCACTACATGCTACCATTGAATGTGAACAACCTCAGCCTGACCTTTATAAGTAAGAAAATAATTCTTATCTCTTTCATTTAATGTATTCTACCAATATAAGAATATCATCATTAAAAAATCCTGGCTGCATCTGCACAGTTAGAGTGGGCCCCAAAATGAGCCTAAAGTCAGTTTAGTCTTCCGTCCGTGCTCCTCTCATGCAGGTAGGTCAGAGGTCTCCACTAGGGCAGTGGTCTCCAAAGTGGAGTGCACACAGCCCAGGGGATGTGCAAGACTGAGGTGTGCGAAAGAAATGTTAGAACTTCTACTTGGATTTATTTTTTAATCCAAGAAGAAGTATGTTTTACTAATATTTAATGTACATATGGATGCTAGCATCCTCCCACAGTCTGTATGTCAGAGGGTCCACAGTTTTGAAAGTATCCCTGGGGAGGAGTGAGTGTTCTGCAATGTGGAGAGTTTGACACTGGCACCCTAACTTGATGGTTTATTTTCAGTGTATTGAGAAGTATGGCAGTTTGTTTGTACCTGGTTATGGGGAGTTATGGGTTATATTACCTAGTTCTTACTAAACTAACCTTCACAAAATAAGCAAGTGGCTTACAAAGATTCCTACAAAGAAACTGCAGATTAATAATCTGAGCACAAGCAAACAACAAGAAAATGACAGAGCAAACATTTCTCCTACCCCTACTATGAGCTCTTAATCAGCATTTGGCCTAAAGATTTCAGAATTGTCAAGAAGGCTATCTGAAAGATGGATTTACATTTGCTATTGTTAACAATGAACCTGCAGTATGTGTGCTTATGTTGCATCTTTGCAGACTCCTTGTAGATCCGCTTATGGTGGTAGGACTCTGTCCAATCCATTGTTCATTAACTATTTTTACTTTTAAGTACAAATGTGTGTTTCATTCACCCCAAGGATACAAGAAAAATGTGAACGATCACAAAACATTAAAAGAAAATTTTCTCAGATAATCCATTCTCATACATACTTTTTAAAGATTTTACAAGTGAGAGTTATTTGCTCTGCTTTTTGTATATTTGTGTGGCATGTATATATCCGTATATAAAGAGAATTACATGTCCTTGTACATTAAGAAAATGGAAATGTTGAGACGTATACGCACCAACTGCTATTAGTCATAGCACTGCTATTAAGCTACTTGTATATTTCCCTTGCAGATTTGTTGGTCGAATAAATGTTTACCATGATAGGAATGAGCCTACAGCAAGGTAAGGAAAATCCAGCGTTTCTATACACTTAATCATTGTTAGGGCTGAGTATGTATCAATAATTCAAATTACATTTGTTTCACCAACACAGGGCTGTCTTTTCTTATTGATAAAATATTTTTCTCTTCAAGGTTTATAGTCTGTAATTTTGTGTATCTTAAATATGTCATCTTTTAACTTGAATTTTTATTTGATCTATATTTGGTTTGTAAATGATGTTGATAAGTATTTTGTCAGAGCTTTCATAAGAGTGCCCCATCAGCATGGGGTCTCTGTAGTGTACACAAACAGCGTGCATAGAATCATGTGTGAATTTCTCTCATTGTTCTTCTTCCTTCTTCTCTCCTTTCTTCTTTGAGACTGAACATGCTAAATATCATGTTTAGTTTTACTGAGGGAAGGATCTGTATATTTATCTAAACTGTCTGCAGTGTCACGTGCGATCAAGAAGGCAACATCCAAGGAAATTGATTTTGTATGAGGTGTAGGAAATGATCTGTTATCTTGGGCCTGTCACCTAGGGGGGTCTGCCTCCTGTGCAAATAAGTTTCATCCTGAAGTGAGTGACGTGCATTCTGTTCAGGGAGCAGTCTGTAGCCCAGGCCATTCTTTGTCCAGCAAAGAGAAAAGAAAAAACAAAGCAGTACAAAGGCGTCATGAGTCTTCATGTCTCTTCTGCCTAGGAGCTTCTGTGTACAAGCAAGGAAAAGACTTTGCATACCTTATTTTGATCAGGTCTGTGCCACAAAGAGGCAAAGCGAGAGAAAGAAGTCTTCTCACTTCTTACATCTAAGGTCTCTGCATGTGAGAATTTACTGCATTCTGGCGAAGTGCCTTCTTAAGCTCATGTGTCTGTAGATAGGTAATTTTCTATCAGTAAACAAAGAGGAAAGAATATCTGGCTGCTGAGTCTGTCAGTGTCAAAGGTTCCTCAGGAAACATATGTATGCTTGCACTGTAAAGTAGTGAAAATTTGCCACCATCCAGAGCAGTTCACGCCTCTCCTGGCAGTTCTGGGCTGAATTCTTGCTTGGGGATCCCTCAGATCAGAGGGCCTGGCAGAGCACTGGCCTCACAAACTGTCCTAGTGACAGCTTCCCACTTCCAGGTAGTGGGCATCCTTATCCCCCCCAGAATCCTCCTGTCCTTTCCATGCCAAGTGATGTATCACTTAAAAGCAGGTTGTCACAGTCTGCTGTGAAAACTTTTGTCTTCTTTCAATCGAAGATTGTCAATAGGTGGGAGGGAAAAGGAAAATATGCAGAAAATACCATTTCAAAGATCACTCTCCTTTTAAATCAAAACAGCAATAGCGTGTGTCTAACAGTGGGAACAAGAAGAAAATTTGTGGCATGAAGGCATGTATTCCTGGAACAGCACCGTTAGAACTGTTGGGATTTTTTTTACTGTATGGGATACAATGTCTTATAGCCCAAATTGTTCATATAACATCACACTGCTAGTTTAAATGGAACTAGTTGCATGTTCTGCATCAGAGTTAGTAGCCCTGGAGTTTTCATTTATTTCTTTAGAGTTTCTTTATTTGTTGGTTGTTGTTTTTTTGGTTTTTTTTTTGTACCACAGGAACACTTTGAATAACATCCAAAAATACTGAGGTTACTTCTGGGCTGTTTTGTTGTTGTTGGTTGGTTGGTTGGTTTTAACTCCATGGCTATATAAATAGAGCCTGGCAGTAGTTTAAAATGTCATCCATGCAATTCTGCATGCTGTCTGCCAATAAAGTAGCCCTTGGTTTTGCATTCTTATAGTGGTTTGTGTTACATATGCTCCAAAATGGCATCTTTAAACAGCATGGGAAGAAGTAGGTAATTCTACCTGCTTCTCAGTAAATTATTTTGCCTATATTAATCTTTATGCTTTGAAAAGTATGTAGTAAATTTCAAGCAATACCGGGTATTGCTTTTATAATTGAAATACAGTCGCAGAATGTGTTGTCTTTAACAAGTAATTCTAACATGCAGGAAACTCTAGTTTATACAAACCTAAAAAAAGACTTGATGTTTTTAAAAATAATCACCTTATAATTAGGATAATTAATCTTTATTTAGAAATCTTGAGATGTGGTTTTTAGATGCACTGACTTTGAGGATTGGAAAGAAATGAAAAATACTGTATTCTCTACAAGTTTCAAAATGAGATTGCTAATGCTTGCTTTGGATTGCTAGGTTATGAGCTTAATTTTAGGCATCTGTGTATTTTTTAGTCTTCACTTAAAAGCTTTAAATACTATTTATTAGTTTTGTTATACAAAATAAATTTAATTGAGTAAAACTATTTTCCTGTCTTTGGTGGCTTCCATTAAAGCCTGCTGCCTTTTTCTAAATACTTACCTTTTGTAATGTTTATCTTTTGCAGGCCGTTAGGATCCGAAAATCTGCTCCTTAGAGGAGCCACTTTGAAGAATACAGAAAAAATCTTTGGTAAATATTTGTATTAATTATTTCGGAGGATGCCGAAGTAATAAGCAAACATTGAACAGGGTTGCAATCGTGGAATTACAACTATGTGTATGATTTCTATTGAAAGACTTGATCTGCAACTTTTTAATAAGGTTTACTGTTGCTATAATTGTAGTAAAAGAAGTATTAATGATGTGTAATGACTATAGAGATTCTTGGGAGGAGTTCAGTCTTCAAGGATGAGTGAAGATGACGTACGTTCTTCCTGTGAATATAGGGGTTTTGAACAGGCGCTGTGGATTAATATTGTTGTCCCAAAGAAGTCAATGAGCCTTTTGAAAAAAGTTAAATCTGTTTTGCTCAATCGTCAGAATAGACAGACACTCTGTTCAAATATAAATATGGCTGATAAAAATCAGTTTTAAAAGTTCTTGACTCAAAATTAGTCTTTCCACTAGCCCGTGTATTTTGTGTGCATGAATTGCCTTGATTACAAGGAATTTCTGTAATATTTTAGCAGAAATAGGAAGCACAGAATGAAATAATTTTTTTGGACATTCTTCAAGGAGGACAAGGAGGAGGAGTGGTTGCATTGTTACAAGTGTCTGCCTGCTGATATTGAAAGGGACAAGGCTCCAAATCATCCACTATTGTGTACAACTCCATGCTCTAAGAAAGAAGATCATAAATAACAATGAACTACTCAGCCTCAAATATCAAAATCTGACAACTTTTTCTGGCAAAAAGGATAAAAAGTATATGTTGATTTGGACTTGCCCTCTTTGCTTTTAATAAGTATCTGAAATAGATGAACTACTATAATTAGATTGTAGTATTTCTTTAAACTTCAGGGCATTTTAAGACCTCATTCAACTTGTGTATCAGGCAGAGATGTGTGAGTGGTTGTTTCTGGTCTCTGTAATGCATGCGATGTTTCCCATTACCACAGAATGATCCATATCCAAAACTGTATTATTTTAGCATTGTACTGATTTACTCTGCACTTCAAATCCATTTTTCTTGTTTACATTTTCTTTAAGTTGTTGTATTTAATATTCTGAGGGTTAGTAACTCAAAATGCAGTTTTAACAGGAATTCAGTAATATCAGAAGATCCCTCTTTTCACGAGTTATTAGTATTTCCTGAAGAAAACTAAATCAGTAGCCTTCTTCTGTTCTTCTTGGATTTCTTTTCAAGGAACAGTTAGGCGTTGTGTTGAGGGACATGGTTTAGTGAGAACTATTGGTGATAGGCAGACAGTTGGACTGGATGATCTTGGAGGTCTTTTCCAGCCTTGGTGATTCTTTGATTCTATTATCCTGTAGTTTAGCCGTAGTTGGATTGTCTTGCACAACGTTTTCCTTATGTTTTAAAATTAAAGCCAAAAAAAAAACCTCACTGAACATAAAAGTGCAAGGAAATGGGAACTATGATTCTAGAGTGAGATGTAAATGCTTCTTAAAATTTTTGCCAAAATATTAAAGCCATGTTTAGTTTTGAGTATCATCTCAATCTGTATCCTTTTTCTTCAGACTATAGGAACTATGTACATGGGGGTATAATAACGGTTGGGGTATAATAATCTAGAAAATTGTGTTCTTATTCAAGTAAGTTATTGTGTTGTGTAATCTTTAGTAAAAAAAGTTGTCTAATTTCAGGTGTTGCTATCTACACTGGCATGGAAACAAAAATGGCATTAAATTACCAGTCAAAATCACAGAAACGATCTGCTGTAGAAAAGTAAAATTTCAAACATTTATTTTGGGGGTGGAAAACTGCATGTTTGAATAGTGTATAAAAGGGAATATTTTCATTTTGCTAAAAGTATGTGATTTATTAATTTTAAACAAAGGAAAGAAGTAGAGGAACTTAAAATTTGCATTCTTTGCATGCTTCATTTTTTGAATTATGAAATGAGTCATATAACCCCAGATAGATGAGATTCTCATTACTTAACAATTACTATGTATTAGAAAGAAACCATCATAATGCAGTGCTTACACTTTTGAGATAGGGTATGCTTTGCTGTTCCTTAGACTTTTCTTTTATTGGTTAGAGTATACCTACTGACTTTTATTCCAAGATTATGTGCTTCAATATCCTAATACTCTCTTGCCATATAATCCTAATACTCTCTTGCCATATAATTAAATTGAATTCAGTAGAATTAACTCCTTTAGTATGGACCAACTGTAGTAATGCAAAGCTTGTTTGTGACAAGTTTTCCATGTTTAATCTAAAATTGTATGTTCCATATAGGCATGCATAGAATTTATAATCCTTATCTTCAAGGGAAGTCATTTAACATCATGGCAAATGTTAGGCTGAAACACAAGTAGGCTTTTTTTTTTAATAAACTCTGTAGTTTGTATACTAGTGGAATTTTTATTTATTTTTAATTTTTTTTATTATTTTTTAGATCAATGAATGTATTCCTTATTGTATACCTCTGTATTCTCATCAGTAAAGCGCTAATAAATACTGTCCTGAAGTATGTCTGGCAGAGTGAACCATTTCGTGATGAGCCATGGTATAATCAGAAAACAGAGCCGGAAAGGAAAAGAAATCAGGTATGGAAATAAATTAAAATACCAAAAAAAGCTTCATTAAACTCTAAACTTATGAGACTCCTACTGAAAAGTATATGCACCCTATGTATTTACTAAGAATGATGATAGTGTATTTGTGGAAAGCCTGTTAGTGGTATTTTTTTGAACGTTAACTGAAGACTCATCAAGGATATAAAAGTTCTTTGTTTTAGTATAAAAATCCACCTATAAATGTGGAGTTTCCTGCCATTGAGTTACTAAAGAAAAAAACTGAACTCTTGGAGAGAAACATAGGACAGAAAGGAATGGACCAACTAGTGGCAATCATGTAACAGGCAGCCAAAGATTCAAAGGAATCTGCTGCAGGAATCGCTGTACAAGTACCTCTCAGAAGCTCAGTTTTATATAGTCTTGTAGCTCTGTTATGAGTGCTAGAGACCAACAGGGTTGCCAGTGTCCAGTGTCTTTATGAGAGCAAGGACACTGTCAAGCAAGAATACCTTATAATGAACTCAGCCCTGCATTACAGAAGGCGGAATATTACTTTAGCAAATCGTCCCGATGCAGGGAAAACTTCTTTACGCTAAATGCCTGAAGGTTGCTGCCTGAAGGTTGTGTAATCTGTTAATCCTCAGATAACTTACTGTGATTTTATGATATTCTGCTAATTTATGAATATACATTTTGTTGTTTTTCTTGTTCACATGGAGTTGTAGGAGTTGTTACCATTCACACGCAGTCACTCTCCTTAGCTGATCTAGAACTTTGCAGCAATAATGTGTAACTGTATTGTCCACCTGTGTGTCTGCAAAGAAAAATACACAGTTAAAACTTGAAAAAAAACCTTCATGCAAAAATAATTGTGACGTAAATCATGAAAGTGTACATTCCGTGCCAAACTAGGAGATGTGAATGGAGTTGCTTAATGTTGAAAGCTAAAAAAGACTTGCAAATGCAAGTAGCCACCTTTCGGTCTTTGATAGTACATGAAGAATTATTATTCTCATTCTCATCTTGTTTCTTTGGCAGTTTCTTCAAGCATTTACAGACTTCCTTGCATTCATGGTTCTCTTCAACTACATTATTCCTGTATCCATGTATGTCACCGTGGAAATGCAGAAATTTCTTGGTTCTTATTTCCTTACGTGGGATGAGGAAATGTTTGATGAAGACACAGGTGAAGGACCACTGGTGAATACTTCTGACCTCAATGAAGAGTTGGGACAGGTAAGTTTCATTGAATGAATTTAATCACAATCACAAGAATGAGACTCTCATCAGTATTTAGTATATCATTACAAATCCAATGAACTTGTCTTTGCTTCCACATTTTTAAAATGTATTATATCATATTTCTAATGAAGGTATTGAATGCTAATCACTATTGGTGATTGGTAAATTTTGTTAGTGATACACGTGCCTTATTCCTTTTTTTTCTGGAAAGGATGTTGCACACTGAATGAAGCTTTGCTTAATAGCATTTTGTATCTTGTATAGATATAATATGAAATCTGAATATAGCAATTTAGATAGGAGAACACTAAACCTTGAAAAACATGGAATAAAAGTGTTCTCTCTGCAGTTAACAAACCCTTGGAAAATCTGGAAAGTTACCTTTTCAGATCAGTGAACATTAGGAAAGTTAATCTAGGAGGAAAGTTCAAATAATAACTTCTGACTACTGAGAGAAAAAGTAGTTGTTTTGTTTGAAGTATTTGCTAAATATTGAAGTTTGTTAAACAATCTGATGAATACTAAATAATTGCCTTACTTTCATTGTTTAAATCCAAAATTGTTACAGTTCACTTTTCAGTTTTGTTTTTGCTGTTGTTAGCCTTTAATACTGCATCTCATTGTAAAAGAAAATGAATTAAAAATACAATTTTGAGACAGAAAGAATGTTTTCAGGGCAATAACAATGCTCATGCATATAACTGTATGTGATAGTTAGTCCAGAGTCTTCATTTACACAAAAGTCATTGCAGTGGGCAATTCTGACACTAGCTCAAGTACTGTTCTGAAAGTAACTGATCTTAATCCAGGTATGTACATTAAATAATCATTCCTGCCAAATGAAATCTGTGTGCATTTTGTTTCCGTAAATATCTGTTTTGCAGCAAGCAAGACATTAAAAACCAAAAAGGAGCTTAAGAGAAGAGTGAAAGTAGGCTAAATATTATTTGTGTTATCAGGAAGAAGATAGCTTTACTGGTACTCTTGTATGATAAAATCTTTTAGTGGAAGATGTATCCAAAAATGAACTTTTTGTCTTCCTTTTCTGAAAGAGCTTGCATTAAGGAAGCTGAAGCACAGTAATTATTGCACTTATGTGAACAGAACTTGGAAGATCTCTATTCATATTCCTGCTGGTTTTAATTTGTGTTCATTTGCAGATTGAGTATGTCTTCACGGATAAAACAGGAACCCTAACTGAGAACAACATGGAATTTGTAGAATGTTGCATTGAGGGACATGTTTATATACCACATGTTATCTGCAATGGCCAAATTCTCCATGATTGTACAGGCATTGATATGATAGATTCTTCCCCAGGAGGAAGTGGAAAGGTATGGTGACTCTTTCTAGGTCCTCGTTTTTTACCGTGAAATGTGAATTATGCTGATGAAGGGAACTGCAGAAATATAACATCCTTGAATTTAGGTAATCAAAGTACATATCTACAGGAAATGTATGACGGCATAAACATTTTCCTTTCCTAGTTTAGAGTGAGATTTTGATGCTTAATCAGAAATTTCCCAACGTAATAAAGCTGTAAGAGTGAGTTAAATAAAACCCCAAAATACAGAACTTTCTCTGGTTAATAGCTGAAGATATGTAATAGCTGGTTTCCATTTTATATTATCTACAATAAGGAAATCAAGGCAGGAAACTCATGAAGGGGAAAAGTGAGTGTTCAGTGCAAACACTTACTCAGTCATCACTGAGTCAAGGTGGCCATAGAATGGCTTATGATCAAACTAATTGACTTTTAAATGTGACAACGTAGCCACATCTGAAACATATTACACACAGCATTTATGTGCTTTGGCTTTTTTCTATGAAAAACAAAATAGGTTACATGAAAGTTAAGGCAGCTTCATGTCAGTAGATGAGCATTGTGTAAATGGGCAGGATAACCACTGGACAGTGTATTTTAAAGTGTATATATCAATACAATCTCAGATCATACTTTGTCCATACCTTTCACTGTGGCAGGGTAAGGTGTCTTAAAATATGTTTTTGTAAATCAGCAGCCTTGTAGTTTTCACTTATCTGAACATGTTCCCAGAGTATTTCTGTTTTTGTGTTAGAATCACAATGACACAGACACAGTATGTGTTGATCAGCACAGAAGAATAAGATTCAGATGCAAAGATACAGTTATAACACAGCCAGTTATCCATTAAATACGTAGAAGTCTCTTTCTGGTGTGACTCTTGAACCAGAATCAAGAAATGGATAAGCTGCTATTGCCAAACCATCTGAAACTTTATAGAAATTGTTGGTTCCAGCTGCCAAAATGTACACACTCTTCTTATTTTATGTAGATGAGAGGTGTTCAAGCTGCATAAGAAACTGAAATCTCTAAACCGTGTTAAAACTTGTACTGCAGATGCATTGTCCCTGTCTGGATTCAGGAGTCCAAAAATTGTAGTTTGATTGTTGTTTAATATATGTTGTTAAAGTTTAAACAAAAGTAAAGAAAAGAAAGCCTTTGGCCACACCTATCAACTCAGATGAGCACTGGAGTTCTTTTATATGTCAGCAACTTGATGACTTCCATGGCAATGTTAGTAGTACTAGCAGCTATTAACCAGGTGTGTGGCCACCACGGGTATAGACTTGGATCCCTTTAAAGGGCAGGTGACATATGACACTGCCTGCATGTGTTAATAGTAATAATCAATGAATTGCTAGCCTCCTAAAGAAAAAAAAATAATTCCAGAGAATACTTGAAAATGATGACACATAATGACAATATTTTCTTTTATTTATTAGGAGAGAGAGGAGCTATTTTTCCGAGCTCTTTGTCTTTGCCACACTGTTCAGGTAAAAGATGATGACAGTGTGGATGGATTGAAGAAGAGCCAATTCTCAAGAAGATCTCGCATATATATATCTTCATCACCTGATGAAGTAGCTTTAGTTGAAGGAATACAGAGGTATGGATGTAACTAGATGTTGTAATTTTTTAATCTGGAGAATTAATCACTGAAGTTCAAAGTTGTTTTCAGCACAAAACTCCTAATCACCTATTGCTTATGATTTTCTTAATATGCAGTCATGATTATGCGTATTCATGAACTAAAACCACTTGGGTTTTTCTGAGAAGCTCAGTCTTAACTCTGTCTGACATGTTAAACCGGATAATTACACACTTCTTGTATGGATACTCTTAGTGTGTTTTTCATTTCACAGACTCGGCTACACGTACCTATGCCTGAAGGACAATTATATGGAGATCTTAAACCGGGAAAATAACAGAGAGAAGTGAGTGCTTAATATATACCAAAATGGGTCTGAGGAAAGAAATTTTTATTGATAAGCTTAATAATTTATTCTTTCCCTGTATATTAATTTTATATTCAGGAAAGCCACAAACTGTACGTTTTAGTAGGAAAATAAGTGCTCTAGTAATATTTATAATTTTATATATAGCCTGTAGTTTTATGTTTTTGCTTAGTCCATTAATTTGACAGTATATGCAATAAGGAAAATGAAAATATCAACAGAAGTGTGACACGGTGGTTCATAACCTAATCTAATAGCTACTAACAGTTTTAGGAAATACGGATATTTTTCTTTTGTTATATGGTAATTATTTCTTAATAGAAAATGGTACTTGCCCAAAATCATCACTGTTCATAGGCATAGGTATCACTGTTCATAGGCATAGACCTGATCCAGTTCTTTGTTAGAAACTGCTCTTGCTTTTACTGATAAAACCATTGCGGTCCTGCACAGGTTTGAATTCCAGGCTGTTGTAAGGACTTGTAATTGAATGAACTAATAAACCACCAGATCTCTTTTATAACCAGACTATTTATATATATATGTTAGTTGACAGCTGGCTGAACATGAGCCAGGAGTGTGCCCAGGTGGCCAAGAAGGCCAATGGCATCCTAGCTTATCAGAAATAGAACTGGCATTGTTCAGTCTGGAGAAGAGGAGGCTCAGGGGTGACCTTATCACCTTAGCACCGCCTGAAAGGAAGTTGTGGTGAGGTGGGGGTCAGCCTCTTCTCCCAGGTAACAGCAACAGGACAAGAAGGAATGAATGGCCTCAAGTTGCACCAGAGGAGGTTCAGGTTGGAGGTTTAGAAAAAAATTTTCTCAGAAATCTGAGTGATGAAGCATTGGCACAGGCTGCCCAGGGAGGGGGTGGAGTCACCAGCCTTGGAGGTGTTCAAGAACTGTGTGGATGTGGCACTGAGGGACGTGGTCAGTGGGCATGGTGGGGATGGGTTGGTGGTAGGACTAGATGATCTTAGCGGTCATTTCCAACCTTAAGGATTCTATTATTCTGTATGAATCCTGAAGAGACTGGAAATAATGATAAAATTTATATTTGTGCTGGAAAAGACAAGAATTGATTAATGTATACAAACTAATGAATGATATAAAGACAGCACAACAGGAGCTTGTGTTCACTTTTCTTCCTAGGAAAAAAGGAAGATAGGATCAAATAAAATCATAAAAGCAATGATCAATATAATACTGGTAAAAAGAAGTGTTTTTTTCATTTGATTAAATTGTCAGTCTACACTTTAAGAAAAATTGTGAAATTAGGTTGATGCATTTATTAATAGTCAGAATTAGTGGAATATTAACAAAAGACCTCTATGCATTTTAAGTTCTAAGGCTATGCCTTAGAACGACTATCACTAGTGGTTTAGTTACACTTTAAGCAGTATAGTGTTCTACTACAAGGTTTCTAGTCTTTTGCTAAAAGAAATTATATTGAACATTACCAGGAACTGGATACTGAAGAACGTCACACAACCTTATGCAGACAGATTCTGTTTCAAGTAATTAGGAGCTGAGTGTCCCCCCCACAATTATTATTTGTGACCTGCTATTTCATTCTTTGGCAGTTCCATACTTCGTACTACTTAATACTACTTAATATAACCTTCCATGTTAGGAGCAATTGTATTCCGTATGCTCAAAGGTGAAATAACCAGATTAGGTTTCATGAAAAAGCTGAGTTGTTTAACAAATACTCTTTCTTTTTCAGGTTTGAATTATTAGAAGTTTTGAGTTTTGATTCTGTAAGACGCCGAATGAGTGTAATTGTCAAATCTTCAACGGGTAGGACTACCGCATTCTGTTTCCTGTTAGATGTGTTTGTCTCACTTAAATTTAGTTCAAGTTTATCAAAGTGTTAATCATTCATCTTGTCCCTTTCTTTATAAAAGTGGGGAATGGGTACCAGCATGCGTGCAAAAGTTATTAAAACTATTACAAGAAATATTACATTATATTATATACAAATATATTACAAGAAGGGTATTTCTGGCCATTGTGCATTACATATGCTGTTTCTTTTAGGTGATATATTTCTGTTTTGCAAGGGAGCAGATTCTTCCATATTTCCTAGAGTTAAAGAAGGCAAAATTGACCAAATACGATCCAGAGTTGAACGCAACGCAGTGGTAAGATTCCAGTGGGCATTAAACTTTTATTGAACTGTTCATGTGCAATTGGTGTCAAAAATTTTAGTTCTCCTGACCTCTTGATTGATACCGTAAGAGATTTGTCTTCCCGGGCACAGAGATTATTCTATACCAAAGTAAACACGAGCAGTATGTATAGCAATCTATGTTACTGCTTTATTTGAGTTTTTCCTCCATCTCATCTTCCAAATAGCAGTTCTGGTGAGATAGAAATGAATTAAGTATGTTATACCAGGGGCCATCGATTAACATTTTAGAATGTCATTTTCACAACTGCAGAAGTTTGAATTAACTTCTGAATGAAACAAAATAAAACTTCACTGAAAATCTCATATGTGCTTTCAGACTTCAGCTTTAGCAATTTTGATTTCCTGCCTTTGCTTTATGAGCTCTGAAAAGAGAAAATCCATTTGAGCACAATTTAGCAATAAACGTAGTTCTTACAGGGAAACAGGTCATCCTTCTACTTATGTTTTTGCTGTCTTAAAATGAATTATGTGCTGTTTGATCACCTTTAGAAGAAATTCAGAACTTGGTTTTATTTAAAAGGTAATACTTGGAGTTGTAGAGTATTGAATTTTGGTGTATGGCCAAAAATACACAAAACTCATTTAAATGAAATGTTACTGCTAGACTTAGAAATAGGGTAACATTTTCTGGCATCCTGTATGCAAACTGAAGACAAAGTACTATTGCAGATATATGAAAAAAATGCATACAGCATTACTTGTTTTTGTTATGAAGAGAAACTTCAAAACTATTAGCCAAAGTGTTTTACTAAGCTTTGTTATACAAAAGAGTTGCCTTATAATTAGAAGTGAAGGAGGCTAATGAAACTGAAAGAAGTGTTCATGTGTCTAAGCAATCCAATGTCTGTCAGAAATCCAGCTGTCTCTTCGCTCTAGATAATCGGACATAAGGCTGATTCCTGCATACAGACGCTTCTGAAAGAAGATATAGGCAGGCAGCTGGCATCTGCCCTTATCAGTAGCAAGAGTCCTGAAACTTTTGAATTCTTCTCCTTCTTGCATTTGTAATAAGTAACTATTAATCCTACAGGATTAATATTTACTAAGACAAAGTGCCAGTTAAATGGTGTTAGGAGAAGTAATATATTTGAGATTGCAAAACTTCCTTTTTTGTTATGGCAACTTTTTTTCCCTTACACAGTCTGTATACTCCTTTTTTTACTTATCACCCAATGTGAAAGTTTGATCTAGTCTGAAGCACCCACAACTGAATTCTAGTCTTCACATGACTGAAATGACACAGTTGGATTTTCACTTTCAGCCCTTACTGTGATGTGTTGTTCCTGTTCTTGTCCCTATTTCTGCTGAAACAGAGCATCAAAATCAGATTCTGCACAGCTACTATTTATATCATTATTATTTCTTCTGACTCATCCTGCCTCATTATAGAGATAGGAAAGCTTCAGCGTGACCCTCTTTTCCCTGCTAATCCCATACACAGAGTTGGGTGGCTGAGCTGTTTCTTGTCTAGAGGACTGAAGTTTGTCCCTCGGGTTGTAACTGCTTCCAGGGCAGCACAGAATCAAGCTGACCCTTCTTTTCTAGTCTATATTATCCTATACCTGTTTACTATAAAAGTAAGCAGTTGAACTCTTCCTGTTAATAGAAAATCATACGCTTTTTCAAATATTACAGTCTAAACAGCAGCAGGAAACCTAGGAAGAGTTTTATGAAATGCATACTGTTTCTTCTGATTACATTCTTTAGGAGGGACTGCGAACGCTGTGTGTTGCATATAAAAAGCTCACAGCGGAAGAGTATAGCAACGCACAGAAGATGCTTCAGAATGCAAAGTTGGCCCTCCAGGACCGGGAAAAGAAGTTGGCAGAAGTGTACGAGAAGATAGAAAGAGATTTTATTTTACTTGGTGCTACAGCTGTTGAAGATCGGTTAGTACTTTTCTTAGACTGCGTTTAGCGATATTTCCTTAGTCCAGTGTTTATAAATAAGGAAATGTCTGCTAGTGGAAATTGTGGAAAGCTGTCTTGTAATTCTTTTTCTGTATTAGAGATACACCTCTCTATCTGAATGAAGTTTATATCCTTATCTTATTAAAGTTAGACATGGTGACTTTATAATTTAGCAATTTAGTAAGAATAGGTGAGCACACAAAGATCAGTGTGTTCAAGCAATTTGCACGCAGTTAGTGTAATGCCATGTTGAGCAAACTGTAGGGAAAACCTCTGGAAGAAATAACTATGACATGGGCATTGAGGAAATAAAGGAAGAATCTTTTCTATGTCTTAAATTAAAAAATTGTCTATTAAAAATGGGAGGTGACTTTAATAATTCAGTATACTTCATTATTTGATGTCATTACCTGAAAGCGCTAAAAATGTTTTAAGTGAAGTACTTACTGGGGAGTGAAGCATCATGTCCTTTTGGCTATATAAACCAAAGTTGAAACTTTGAGTGTTTAGAAGGTGTCAAAATGAATCAGTCATAATGTTCTTCTCCCCTAAGCATTTTCAGATTCACACCTTGGGGAAAGTTCTTGGATCTGATAAATCTTATAGAATACTTTTATTATTTGTTAATGAAAAGCTTTCAAAAAGAACCTCTCCATTTCGCATTTTCAAGTAATCCATCAATATATGTTGTCCATTGACTTCCACAGGCTACAAGAAAAAGCTGCTGACACAATTGAAGCACTCCAGAAAGCTGGAATTAAAGTTTGGGTCCTGACAGGAGACAAAATGGAGACTGCTGCAGCTACTTGCTATGCTTGCAAACTGTTCCGGAGAAATACACAAATACTTGAGCTGACCACGAAGAAAATTGAGGAGCAGAGTTTACACGATGTGCTTTTTGACCTAAGCAAAACTGTCCTAAGACACAGTGGCAGCTTAACCAGGGATAGCTTGTCAGGGTAAGAAAAAAGTTGAATTTTCAAACCAGGATTTCTGTGTGTTTCATAAATAATTAAATTGATCCAGTAACTGAAGGCTACCAATATACTGTTTCAGTTTCTGTTAGTGTGAATTATTGTACAGCAGCTAAGTTTACTCCATATAGGGTTAATTTTCTTCAGTCAGGGTTGTCTCTCTATCTCATTACTGGTACTGATGTACTGTTTAAAATTCTGCAAACGGATTATTGGTAAAACTGATAACAACATACTGTTTCTAACTTTTAGAAAGGAAGCAGACATGGTTTATTTCTGTAATCAGAGAAAGTATATGATATGACTTTGTTGATAAAACCAATTCCTCAGGGAGCTATGCTATGTGACACTACTGTGCTATTTCGAGGGAAGATTGTGCTGTATTTACAGACTAGTGACAGGCAACAGCATAGTACCAAGTCTTCTTTGTGCATGAAAATACTTAATGTGCCCTAGATAGAAAGGCAAATTGTACAGAAATCATCGACTTCTCTGTTTTGTGAATGTCAAAAGAAGGAGAAGAATTGTGTGCAGAAATTATTTTCTTGAATCATTATGTAAAAGAAGATGGAAAATGGCATTAAAAAGCAAAAACACTGGTATAATACAAAATAAGTTAGGCTACTTGAAGCTGAGTAGCAGATACACATTAAATAGTCTTTTATGAAACTTCTTTTCATATCCTGTAAATACATAGGAATTAGACTCAAAAGTATACATATCATCATAAAAAGTTGCTATTGGCCTTTCAGATGTAATGGTATGTATTTGCTTTGTTTTTCTTTTCAATATGGAACCAGCTAGCGAGTACATTTTATATGCATTTGAATAATAATGAATTTGTAGTAAAGGAGCAACAAGCTAATGCGTGTTTGTGATACATTAACAGAGAGGTTCTAAAACTCTTAGCCTTATGGCTTGAAACTGAGGGCCAGAATATTTGTATATTCAATTAAATATATCTTTTAAATTTCATATTTAAAAATAACTTACTAATTATCTCTGTATCATCCATTCCACTTTCAGCTTACATTCTGCAAGTTTTACAAGTTACGTTTAAACATGTTTAACTTCTCGTGCAATACCAATTTGGCAGACATAAATACTCATGAGAATCTCCTATGTTTGGCTCCAGAGGCGGAGAATGTGCAAAGATATTAATAGCAAGATTTTACCTAGGTGTTCAAATTCAAGTTGAAAACCTTTCACTGTAATATGTCCGACAATCAGTACATTGTCTAGACTTCAAAGTAATATATTTTTATTAGATGTCATGTTATACTAATGGTGTTGCCCTATTTGTGCCAATGGTAACAAAGTGCTGGAAAGTATCTGTAGCCTATTTTAAAATATAGCTTGCAGTACTTTACAGTATTTGTCAAAAATAGCTTATGTTTTAGTAGGGAAGATGGAGATGCTTAAAATATGTTGAAGACTATTAATAGGCGCAGTGTTTTTTGTCGGTCATGGTGAAATCATTTGTTGAAAAACCACAGAGCAGTATTACCTTGGAGCACAGAAACTAGAGCCCAAATAAAAGGGAGTGTGTGTTTATACTGCACTCACTGGTGGGCTTGAGCCTGAGGCTACTATGTGATTTCGGCAAGTGAAAGGGAGCTCTGAAATATTTAGGATGCTGCAGAAGTCTGTAGTGCGGCACTCAGTGTACAGCATCTCCCCCTACTGTTCATCATAGTTTTCTGTGCTAAACTGTGCTTCATGCAGCCATGGCTACACTTCTAGCAGTGCCCGAATTAGCTATCTTAAAGTTTACCCAGGTCTACTTGTATCAGGCTTAGTCATTGTACTTAAGGCAAAGCGTACATCCTGTAAATGAGAACAGTGGCCTTAACTCTTCAGGTCAGCTCTTCAGTGTTACCTTTGAAGGGTGGTTTAAATGTGGTTGAAAATCTTTAAACATAGAGCTTTGAAAAACAATGCTCATCAAAGTAGATCAAAACAGGAGCACCTGAGGCCTTTCTTTTTAACTTTCTTCCCTGTCTTATGGAATAATGATGTTCTTTCTGCAATTCAGTTTACCTTACAGCAGTTCGTGAAGCCCTTTCAGACCAAACTGAAAGGTCATTTTTTAGAAACTCACATTCACTGTTGAAGTCACTGAGGTTTCAGATTGCTGTGATCAAATGGGTGAAGCGCTGAATGCCTTCAACATAAGCTCGAGTTTTAAAATGTCGTAAATAGCAGTCCAATTCGAGGAATTTCCTTTTGAAATGTATTAATTATGGACTGTTCTCTACTCATTATTTTTTCATTAGTTAATTTTCACAAAATAACTGTTGCCAAAATTAAAACATGTCTGAGAATTTTACAGTGACTCTTAGTTTATATTTTATCCCTGAACAGACTTTCTACTGATATGCAAGATTATGGTTTAATTATTGATGGAGCAGCATTGTCATTAATAATGAAACCAAGACAAGATGGGAGCTCTGGTAACTACAGAGAGCTCTTTCTTGAAATTTGCAGGAACTGCAGTGCAGTGTTATGCTGTCGAATGGCACCTCTGCAAAAAGCACAGGTTTGTATTTCTTTTCTGGTGTAACATATGTTTGTAAATATTGAAAATTAAAACTTTGTATGGTTTATAATAACTTTAAATGTTAACATTTACATTTGTATCTTCTAATATGGAAAAAGCGGTAAAAAAAAAAACAACAAAGAAAATGAGCAGGGGAAATTTCTTCTGGCAAGCAATTTAGATAATGGTACACTAAAATGGCACCCAACTGCGTGCCTGCATTTGATTTATGTACATATTGTGCAAATTTTATTGTTGGTACACGCTGATGAATGGACATATTTAATGAATGGAACTAATTTCTTCCATCCTAACCTTAAAAGCCTTGAATTGTATGCTGCCTCTCGATGCTACAAGAACCTGGGTTATTTATTGCTGTGGAGTGATAGTAATTTTTTATTTTTAGTATGAGTGGGAAGCCACAAAAGAAGAATCCAGGTAGAAAAACATGTGTTATATAATTAAGTACTTGCAGACTATTTAATACTAATTTTTATGAAATAAAATATGTTTGTAGGAAATATTTTTAATACAAAGACCCTCCTATGATCTTAATGCCTAGTTGCTGGGTTGGGTAATAGTGCTTTTTTGTCACTTCAGAGAATTTCTTACATAACCGTGTTGGTCATTTTTATTTCATTATACACGCATGGAAAATTACCAACCCACTGTAGACAAGAGTTTTTAACACTGATTTTTTTTCCAGATTGTAAAATTGATTAAGCTATCAAAGGAGCATCCTATCACATTAGCAATCGGTGACGGAGCAAATGATGTCAGTATGATTCTAGAAGCACATGTTGGTATAGGTAAGTGTGCTTTTTAGAAAATCCCTTTACTTCTTAAAAATAGATGATCTCAATCAGATTCTTGTTTTTATAGCCAATTTTTAGTTCATTTACCTTGGGAATTTTATGAGGTACGGTAGTGATTTCATAGAATATCAATGTCATAGCATTATTTTAAAGTTTTTCAAACAATCTTATCTTTTAAATAGTTCTTCCATTATTAAACAGCTCCATCTCTGTTTTTTTTTTTAAGGAATCATTGGCAAAGAAGGTCGTCAAGCAGCAAGAAACAGTGACTATGCAATACCTAAGTTTAAACATTTGAAAAAAATGTTGCTTGTTCATGGGCATTTCTATTATGTTAGGATATCTGAACTTGTGCAATACTTCTTTTATAAGGTAGGAGAATGCTTATTGTAGTTATCTCAGTCTCAAAAATTCACTTGGCAATACCTAACCGTATACAGTGTAGTACATATAGTAGTCAATGGTACAAAAAAAAGCAGTAATTCCGTAAAGGGATTTTCCCAACTGCCAACTGCAAAGTTGAAATAGGATTATTGTTGTTAATCAGGTCATGAAGGGGAATATCTTTTATATAAGTGTATTCTGTAATCTATGGTATGATTAAATGTGAAATTTGCCTTTCTCTTACAAATTCCAACACAGACTGTTCTATAGATGTTCATTAACTTCTGGATTTTCCCTACAGTGCCCTTTTAAATCAAGTTGCAAGTAGCACCTGAGAACTTAGTAGAACTAAATTTATATTAGTTTCTAAATCCTGTGGAGTAGTATGAGTGGAGGAAATTTATAATTTGCATTCTCTTTTTTAGGCAGTTTTGTTAGGTCTAAATGTTGGAATGCAGTCAAAGTTCTTTCAGTAAGCAGTGGAACACTACAGACAGTAACTGTCAGGGGATTATTCAAAGTCTTATTGTTTGACTGTATGTATAGCTAGGAGAGGATGAAGTTTAGGGTCCCGGGTAGAAACATCTTAAAAACTACTTTGCTGGAAAGTACTAAGCAGAACATAAATATCCTTCCTTATCACAATTTGTGTCCTCCTGTGGATTGCATCTTATTATCCCTTCTCTTAACTGAGCTGCGCTCCTGGATCACAGATTCATTGCCCTTGAATTTTGAAACTGTAATCCTATAAATTTTCTGTCAAAATATTGTAAGTATTTTTCTTAGCAGTACTACTGATAAGATGGTGTTGATACATAATGTATGCAGTTCTTTCTATTGTTCCTGCAGTGTTTACAGCTACTAACGTTATAAAACTGTAATATGAGTAACTTTAACATTGAACAGCATATGTATTAGTGCTTGTATTTCACTTCTGACTGTGTCACTTGGTTTTTCAGAATGTCTGCTTCATTTTTCCTCAGTTTTTATATCAGTTCTTCTGTGGGTTTTCACAACAGGTTAGTTATTTCTTTTTTTCCTCGCTGCCAAATTTTCTCTTTCTCATTTTTTAAACAAATGGAGCCTTTAAAACTGTGCCTGTTCAGGTGATAAAATGTCTAGATTAGTTTACACACTGTAGGAAGAGGAGCATTACTTCTGCTTTGTATGATTTTTAGTGGCAATTGAAATTACAGAAATTAATGTGATGAATTATCATAAAAACAATGTTATTTTCAAAGTTAAAAAAAATGTCAAGAAAACAAAAACAGCAATTGAAAGTGACATTTCTGTGGAACACACAGGGTCCATTAGATTTTAGCTTGTCAAGCGTGGACAGTGGCAATCCTGAAAGACAAGTATTTGAACTGGCAGTTCATTTTTAGATTTCAGAATGAAAATGGAAGAATATAATCTTCTCTGGTGTGTACAGCTATGAACTGCTAATTTGGGACAAATAGCATCATTCAGAAAGTTGAAAAAGGAAATTAAATGCATAAAGATAGGGGAAAAGGGAACTGTTGCTCACCAGAGGATTACCATCTTCTTGGAGAGAATCCAGCCTTCTCCTTTATAAATTTTTGCTTGTTTACTTCCCTCTTATAGCTCTCTTGTTTCGTTTGTGCAGAAAAATTTACCTCTTCTTCCTTCTGAATTGAGGGAATAAAACACAGAAGAGCAGGTAACTGAAATTAGGCAAAAAGAGAATTAAATTTTCAAGATTAAATTGATAAAGAGGTTGATTTAATTGGAAGAAAGGAGTATTATTGCTCTGAGTTTGTGGAAAGTCTAATAGGAAAGTTCCAAGAAAAATAGAAATGTCAAAACTTTTTTTTTTCCTTTTTTTTATTTTCAAATGTTGTCTGAACTTTAATGCACTGTTAGGATTTAGTTAGTTATTAAAACATCTGTTGTTGAAAATTTAGTTGTAAGATTTCCTGTTTTTAAGTACAAAGTACAATTCTGAATCAAACCAAGTAGGTTTTGCATAATTAAACAGCCCTTTTAAGGGGTTAATGTAATAAGTTTAAATTCTAGTTACAATGGTGCATGAAAAAATAGTTCAGAGAGATGAAGAAACAACAACAACATTGGGGTGTTTCTTTGTACAACTCATTTCAGTCACCTTCAGCTGAAGAATCTCTGAAATATTCTTCTCTCTTTTAGCTGATCTTTTCTCCTCCAGATGAATGGAGTACTAGTGCATGGTTATGTCTCAAATCAGTAAGCTTATGTTATGGGGTATTTGCCTCCGTTGTGAAAGGATATACTTATGTTTTCCTGAAATGACTCATGCATTTTAAATCAAGTGCAGTGCAGTGGATTGTTTTAAAATTATAACTGATTCAGTTCTTTTCCATCTACAGCCTTTGTATGATACTGCGTATCTAACACTGTACAATATCAGCTTCACTTCCCTTCCTATCCTCTTGTACAGTCTAATGGAACAACATGTCAGTGCAGACACACTCAAGAGAGAGCCTTCCCTGTACAGGTAAAATTAATACATTAGTCCCTAGAGTTTGACTGTTCAGTTGTGGAATCTGACCATGTTATTGCCAGTCTTCAGGATTTCTCCACCACAAGACACAGTAGAACATCACGTACTATACTATACTGCAGTATGAGTGTTGAAGACCACATGCATGGCATATGAACTACTGCAGTACGCGTGTATTTTAACATGTATATTTACATACTGCAATTCACTCTATTCACTTGCTACATTATTGAGAGCACAATAGAAATTATTGTTCTACAAATCAAATTACGATTTATTTTGGTTCTGTTTATTTCCTCCAACCACGAGGAATAGAGGTTTTTTATATAAAATAAAGAGGAATCATAGCATATACATTTTTATACTATTCTGAAAGAAAAGAAGACAGAGTGTTAGTATGTTATATCTTAGGTTATATTCTGTGTTGTGTCCAAGATGGTCCTCTGCATATTGTTTACTCCCTTCTGGGCATTAAAACTGTGACTGTTTTAGATTCTTAGCCACTTGAAATACACTCCCTGCCAATAAACTGCATGTAATTATCTAAATCTTCCAGAAATGCTGCCAGTTTTTTATTCTCGTAGCTGTAAAACCAGTACATTTTAGAGAGTGGTAATAGTAGGTGATCAAAGAGGAAGTGTTTCTGGAGAAAGGCAATAGGTGCCCAAAAGGTGATCAGTGCATAGATGCTGTTTAGCTGTGAAATGGAAGAGGAACACTCGATACTACTGTTGAAACTAAACCCCTCCATTTTTCTTTTCTCTTTCATATTTTAAATGTTTTCAGTTTAGAAATGGTCATTCAGAAGATCTTTCATTTTGGTTTTTGCAAGTTAACAGGTTATTTGGTCAAAAACACTGTTTTTTGATATCTAACAGAGTCTGTGGCCAAGCTGTTTCAGGCATAGCGCAGTTTTTGGGCCAGATAAGGCTAGAGTTAGCTATGTATGGGTTTGGACCATATATTTCTAATCTACTAGGTCAGCGTACAGTGACAAATGACTTAATCTGGTCATCAGATATGGTTTTTAAACCTATGTGGTGAAATTGTTGGTTAATAGTACGTATTGCTAGCTACTGTGTGAGATGCCTGTAATTCTGGGTTTTCATGTAAATGATTTATTTATATATTAGAACTATGTTCTGATGTGTCTTGTGGTAAATGGCAAGTTGACGTACAGTCTTTCTGTGTGCAAGAACTAATTTGAACTATTTAAGTTTTTCTGCAATAAGAAAATAAACAGCAGTGAACAGTTCTATTTTTGCCCAATCCATGTAATTTTCATGGGAAAACATCTAAGAAATGCAATTTGACCTGAAGGTTCAACCTAATTGCAAAATCATTCTTTTGCACGTTCCACATAAAATTAGTATTTTGTTTTGTTGCAACATTCTGGGTACAAGTACCCCATGGGAAACAAAGCAGTCTTCAGAAACTTCTAGTGCAATCCAGGCTGGATTGTCATATGCACAGCAGATACTTTAAAAAAAATGATACCTTCTGTAAAAAAAAAAATGGGAAAAGTAAAAGGGTGCAGCCCAGGAGAGTTTACCATGCAGCTGGAATAAGCAAACTACAGGCAGCAGTTAAAAGGGTTCTGTAAAAAATAAAGAGGAGATAATTCAGGAAGGATTTGGATGTGGAGAGATAGGTAGTTGTCGTACAGAGGTGACAGTTTTTGTGAGATCTCTTATAGTTCTTTGAAGGATTAACAATTTTGACATCATTTGTGTAAGCATTTAATAACATTCTAATGTGAATGCATATATCTTGTTTTACACAGAGATGTTGCCAAGAATGCATTGCTGCGCTGGCGTGCATTTATTTATTGGACATTCCTAGGAGTGTTTGATGCTGTGGTATTTTTCTTTGGTGCCTATTTCTTGTTTGACAACACAATTGTGACCAGCAATGGACAGGTTAGTGTATGACAGTCAGTAACAGGTAATTTTTTAATATCAAGTGTGTTCTGTCGCCATGAACAGTCTTAATTGTTCTCTTTAAGATTTCCCACGCAGATGATAGCTGTTTTATGAATTATGATGAGTTATCTGTTTAGCAAAATCTGTATTATTTAATAGGAATTATGTATATCAGTAAGCAGAGGCATAGGACGAGATGCAGCTTAGGAAAAATATGTATCATAAAGTTGAAGAATTTCTTCAGAATTTACATAGTAACCTTTCTGTTTTATGCTTAACGTGCATCTGATGATTATCCGATTAACGTATCAAAAGACTCTCGGTAAAGCAGTTATGAATGGTCAGAAAAGAACTTAGATAGACCAAGCTTTTTAATATTTTAATTGATTTTTACATACGGCAGTTTAAAATAATCTCTCTATACTTGCTTTGCTGTCACATGAATTCAAGTTTTAAGAACCTTTTTGCATTTTATTTATTTTACCCACTGATATGTTGGTCTATTTTATTTGTGTGCTTTTTTTTTCTTTTTGCTACTTGCTTCTCTTCCTATCCTCAGCTAATGACAACCAACACTCACATGGTAAGACTATTGTGGATTTGTCATGATATCCATTTCTTTCACTGTTCTTTAATTAAACTGTTAATTAAAGAGCAGTTAAATATTTCCTTTGACTTTTACAATATTACTTAAATAGAAATGCTCTTTTTATCTCTACTTTATAAGTATTTAAAATACAAAGAAATTCTGTGGAGTACAAGGTATATTGAAGTATACAACATATAGTAAAGAGCCAAGAGCCAAGTAGGTTTTTTGCTTCCTTGTGTTTTGTTATTTTGTTCTGTACTTTTCTGTAGCCTACATTTTGTTGCTGACTCTCTGCTATAGAAAATTTATTACAGTTTGTGCTATAAAATGTTTGAAGAGTTTTAGGAAAGATCCTCAAACTGAGAGAGAAGATAAACTGCGATTTTGTTGCCTATGTATGACATATGCATTTGCTAGAAAGCAATATTCAAATACTATTATATAGCATCTTTGTGGCATTTATCAGTGAAAGGAACTTTCAGTGTGTGGGAGAACATTTGTTAAGGAACATAGCTCTTGTAAGGACTGGATGGCTTTCCATTAGACATAGCTGTACCCTGCAGAGCTTCTCTTTCTGATTCCATTACGTTCAGTTAGTTCTTCAAATCTATATCCGCTCATATTTGAAGTCCTTAAAATTACTCTTCTCATACGTGTACCAAATTTTGTAAGTGGTCTTTATTCCAAATGTTCTGATTGGGTTCCTTTTTGGAATTTTAATCTATTTCTGTTGTGTGTAGTAAATCAAATTCTTCTCGATGAAGAAGCACTAACACTTAATTTGCAAATTTTCAATGTGTATGTCTAGAACTAGATGACAGTGTTTATATTTGATGGCAAAATGAATTGCTTGATGAGAGATTCTGACTCCTGAGTGTCAGAGTGGATTAGAAAATTTGATACCATTCAGCATGCATGTTTGCGTCCACAGAATGTAGAGATCTTCAGTTGTAGTTTTAGATTTAAAGGCTCCAAAATTTTAATGTTCAGGATTAGTCAGAGATACAATATGAGTTCATATGTACATTAATGCTATTTGATGGTTATTTCCAAGTATTTAAATTGTGCTCGTGTCTGGAAGAAGTCAGTACAACATTGGGAGATTTGAAATGTTTATTGAAATAATATGTTATTGTGAAACTGGCAAAGGAAGTAAATATGAAAGAGAATAAAAAGGGCAGAAAACACTAATATCATAAATGATACCAGATGATTCAAGTTAGATTCCAAATTGTTAAAATGGTTATTGAAGTAAAAAAAATTTGTCTTCTTTCCCTCCAAAAGTGAATTACACCATTTTTGCAAAGCTAGTAAAAAGTTACTGTCTTTTACTTGAATTGCCCCATGTCACAGTAAAATTTAAATACTCTTCAGTGTGCTTCCAAACATCATTCCCCTAGAATGTTTCTCAATAAAAGTGTGTTTGAAATTGTTTGCAATCTGTACAGTGATGTTGCTAGAATACTGAAAAGTGTGCTTTTAATCACTGAAATTTACTTCATAAATGCATTCCACAGTTATTTCTTGGTCAACAAAACTAAGATGCCAGAGATTTATCTCCTTTTTAGCTCGTGACAACACATTTCGTATGAAGTTCCAATTTGGATTTGATATTGTTGGTGCTGCAAAACCACATAGTCAGAGACCAACTAAACAAGGAAAGTAAGAAGAAAAGAAGGGCACCGTAGCAGTGATTGCAGATTATGAATGTCATCTTAGTTTTACTTGTATAAAAATATTTGCTGTGTGATTTTTTTTTTTCATTTTATCGTTTGATGTAGATGGGTTTAAATGTAATTGTTAAATTGGCTTCAGAGATAGGGATAGTTCAAAGGATTAACAGAATGGGAAAAAAACAGGAAGGGAGATGAGAAGAGTGATGAACTGGAATGTGGAAGATACAACAAATACAGTTGCAGAAGGAGGGGGAAGTCTTGGATAGGCTGGGAGCAGAGCACACAAAGTGTTTGTTAATAAACTGCAAGTTAACAGACAGACTTACGAAAGAATGATTGACAACCTGAAGTCACAAATGTTATCTTGAGATATTCAGTGCTGAAAATGCTGTCATTTTGGAGGCTCACTCTATCCCATATTGTTCTGCTTACTTTTTCTCTGTGCCAAATTAGCCGACTGTTGGTATCTGCTGTGCCTGTGCTATGGCCTCATTTCCTTAGCCAAAAACATGGGTAGATGAGGTGTTAGGTTGCAGCCCAGTGCTTCCTATGTAGCCTGACAAACAGAGACAAGGAAGGCTTTCCCATGATTTTCCTGATCTATCAGCTTTTACTGGAAATACGGACACATCTGTTCAGTGTGCAGAAACTCAGACTGACACTATGCACTCCAAGAGATGCCAGATACAGCATGAGAGTATTGTAAAGTTTAACTGCAAGAGAAATCCAGTAAATGTTGGTGTAATTTCAATTTCCTGAAACAGATTCCTGCCTGGTATTAACGACACATATTTTTTTAGGGTACACATAATTATGTACCATGGACGTGACCCTACTAAAACACTGTATTAGATATCGTAGTAAAACTCAGTTTAAAACACTGAAAGTTTTCTGCTCTGTACACTTGGTTATGCATTCAGTAATTTTGAAGTAATTAATGGTTGTTCAGGATAATGAATATTTAGGTCAGTTATTTGTTTGTTTTTTAAATGATTTTTTGTTCCCACTGGATCAGATTATCTCAGTCAAGTTTCCTATAGATTTCTGTCATATGGTTGGCTGTGATATCTAGTCAGAGTTTTCCCAAGGCAGGACACTCATATGATTGTTTACCGTGCGGATCTCCTGTCATCTAATGTTGAGTGAGCTCGTATATAATAATGTAGGTGGAAAGGGACCCAGAATTGATCCAGTTCGGCTCCCTACTATATGTGGAACTAACTAGAATGAAATTGCTAAAGGTCTTGTCCATTGTTTTTCAAGTTTTGAATATCCCTCAGGATGGAGATTTCATAATCTTCCAGGGCAGGCTGATCTAATGTTTTTCTGCCTTCATGCTGAAAACATTTCTCTTAATACCTAAGCAGGACTTTTCTTGTTACTGAAGAGAGGGCAGTTGTGTCCTGAGTAGACAGGAAGAATCACTTCCCTTTACCTGCTAACAGCATCCTTGTCAATATTTTATGGGGTTGGCCTTTATCCCTGCAACAGCACACTTGACTCAGGTTCAACTTATTCACCCCAACTAAGTCTCCTAAGTCCTTTCCAGTAAAGTTGCTTTCTAGGCAGTTGGCCTCAGTCTGCACTGGTGCATAGAATTATTCTGTTCCCAGTGCGGGATCCTGCATTTGCTGAACTTTTTGACATTAGTCAGCCTATTTCACCAAACAGTTGAGGTTCATCTGAATAGAATCCCTGCTTTCAGGTGTATCAGCTGCTTCTCAATAGGATATCATTTACAAATTTGTTGAGGATATGTTCAGCTCCATTGCTCAGACTGTTCATGAAGTTATTAAACAGTTTTGGTCTCTGTGACAACTCCTGAAGAACATCACCGGTAACTAGGCACCAGTTAGTTACTCTTCACACTGTTGCTGACATCTCTTTTGAGTCCGGTCGTCCAGCCAGTTTTCTGTTCGTACAGCCTCATAAACTTTCGCTCTTACTGCTCTCCAAACAACTACCTGTCCAGTCATTTTTTCACAGAAAACAATCAGCTTGATCAGGTGTGATTTGTTCATGGTAAATCATGCTGAGGATTCACAATATATATATATTTTGTACTTCACATGCGTGGAATGGATTCTAACAGTACATTATCTTTACAGGGATCAAGGTGATCCTGACAGGCATGTAATGTCCCAGGTCCTCCTTCTTGCCCTCTTCTTAAAGGTGGGCTTTTGGGCCTTTTTCCTGTACTCATTTACCTCCTCCAGTCACAGGGATTTTTCATGGATGATAGACAGCTACCTTGCAGTCACACGTACGTTTCGGCAAATCCCACACAGATGTGTGAAATAGGAAGTATGTATACATGAGGACAAGAAAAAAGAACAATTTTCATTGGATTTTCATTTAAGAATTGCATTTTCTTTTAAGAATTCAGTGTTGCTTAAGTGTCAGTTCCTGGTACCGTTGTAATAAGTAATACATAGCTTTAAGATGTTTATTCTGGACAATTCATGCAGTAATGGAAGGTATTACCTATTATAACTGCCTTGGACCATTTTTTTTAGATGTTTGGAAACTGGACCTTTGGAACACTGGTGTTCACTGTGCTTGTATTCACTGTTACGCTGAAGGTAAGAAATGCTCTATTTTATCCACTGAAACTTTCTTAGAGCTTGTTTTCTCACTGCTGCTTGCTAATACCACATTCTCTCTACAACTGTACATTGTAGGGTATTAGTTTAAATACAGTTTTTGCAATCTGTATCTTCTTAACTGTGCTTAAAATTAAAAAAAAAATCTTTTTTCCAACTAATTCTTTGTAGAATCCTTACCTTTTTTCAAAAGGTATAATTTTAGTTTGACTTCTACTGAGTATTCTGTTGCTTCTAGACAGTAATAACACAATATAATGTTTTGTTCTTTTCAGCTTGCACTAGATACACACTATTGGACGTGGATAAATCACTTCATGATCTGGGGATCACTGCTATTCTACATTATCTTTTCTCTGCTCTGGGGAGGAATTATTTGGTATGAATCCTAGTATGAATTGCATTGCAAATGTTATTTCAGAAACATAAACCTGTTATACATTTCATGTTTTTCCCCAAAAGAATTCAGTTTAGCTTTTATATATTGCAGAACTCCCAGTTGCCGTCACATTTTAAATGCGTCAGTAATCATAATTACAGAATGCTCAGCTCTTCTTTCACTGTAAAGCTTTTAAAAATATTACAGTATCAAGAGAAGAATATCAGACCTCAGGCTGTGAGTAAAGCTGTCTCAACAGTATCAGCCAAAAATAGTCCAAGGATTTATTCATGTAGCTGAGGCTGTCTGTCTGAGGCAAAATTTCAGAGTAGGGCAGGTCTGTGTTGCTTGGGGTTAGCCACCTGCATAGCGGGCTTGTCTTGGAGGGAGGTAGCCATAGCAGTCTAAGCTAGAGCCAGGGACTGGAACTAATGCTGAAGTTGTGTGGACCATCAGGAGTCCTGTGTTTGAGCAAAGACTCAGACTTTTTTTTTAACTTAGGAAGGGAGAGGCAGCTTGGGAGAGAGGACAGCCTGGTATTTCCTACACCCTGACAGACAAGAGGAAAGCAACTTTGTAGTCAGTGAATGTTTAGATGTCCTTTTGGGAATACTGGCATGGATAAAACTTAACAAACTGGGAAGTTGAACCTTCAGTATTTTATTACTTCCATAACTTTTATATTTAACAGTGCCAGTCTTTTCTGTCTCGTGTATTGAAGTGTAATATCTATTTAATCTTTTTCTTGCCAGGCCTTTTCTCAATTATCAGAGGATGTATTATGTGTTCATGCAAATGCTGTCTAGTGGTCCCGCGTGGCTGGGTATAATTCTGCTCATAACTGTCAGCCTTCTTCCAGATGTTCTCAAGAAGGTCTTATGTAGACAGTTGTGGCCTACAGCAACAGAAAGAATCCAGGTAAAAATATTTTTCTATGTAATTAGTTTTTGATATCACAAGTCTCTAATAATTAGTCCTCTCTCGAGTTTAGAGATAAGATTAGAATGGAGGTTCCACATCTTTGGTGTATATCATTTTGTATACCAGTCGCTTCTTTCACCTGCCAGCTATATGGTTCAACATGATTCTTGATTTGAGGAAATAAGAAGAGTAAGGAGTGAGCATAGGCAAGAGGCACTTATATCAGCCTTATATCAGCAGAGCATTTATTCCTGCTGTCATGGAGTTGTATTCAGAGGTAGTGCCCACACGCCTGAGTTGAGGTGATTATATTTTATAGCAAGGAAATAAATCTGTAGTCATTTTACTGCATTAAGGAAACTCTAATACAGGCATTCTAGCATTTACTATGCAAGCTGAGTGTAGTTATCTAAAATGGAAAAGCAGCTAAAATAGGCTATGTTCAGAACCTGTAGGAAGGGAGCATTCCATTTTGTTGAAGCCCCCTTTAAAGTGGGGTTTGCACAAGCCCTTACAGATCTATACCAATGGACTCTACAACTGCCTATGTGTTCGTTGTTGAATAAACCTGTAATTCATACGCTGAAAATAAATGTGATGAATATATAATATGTTGAGAGGGAATATGTCATGAATTCATGCCAGTATTCATGTTACATTATTTGTAGAATGTCTTAGCAAACTATTTAATACTTAAGCAGGGCCTATTACAAAACAAACAAGTGTATTAAAACCTTGTCTATTAATCCTTTTTTCCTCTTTTACATATCAGCTTACATTTTATCTGTTTTGATACGTTATATACATGTGCTTTCCTGTGCCAATGGGAAAAGTATTTTTAAATCTATTGTCACCTTTCTTCTGATCAGCACAAAAGCAGAAATTGCTGTGTAAATGCAGGCCTGCTCTGCTGAGGCTTACAGGGAAGCCATCTTCTGGGGTAAACATGGTGTTATTCTAAGGCCATCAAACCAACCCTAACTGAAGATTTTGGCTGTATTTTTGACTCCAAAAAACATTCACATATTACAAATGTTAGAAGGTGAAGGACGATAGAGGTTTTGAAACTGAAACTTAATGTTGTTGCCCTCACCCTTTTCAGCATATCGACTGTCTCTGTTAGGTTAAACTAATGAGTTATTAGTGACTGTGTGTGTAGGGATCAGGTAACATTTTAATGTTTATTGGAGAAAATACTTTGCGTTAAGAATAAAGGAACTTCCAAGGGACATAAAATTTCCCTTTTGGCAAAGGTAAAAAATTCTTCTTATACCTGAAAAGTAAACCCATTTGCTATTGTTTTCCTTAAACGTACCTTGGTGTGAAAATGCCTCATCTGAGGGGGACAGGAAAGAATGCAGAAAGCAAAGAAGTATTTCTAGGCAGATCAGCATTTAGCATTTTTCTTTCTCAATATCTTTAACAGATCTGTCTGTCATATCTGCTATTTGTGGACGGAGTTGGTTTTGGTGTAGGTTCTGCATGCTTAAGTCTAAAGAGAGAGAATGAGGCTGGGTTAATGCAAATATACAGTCCTAAATAAAGGAATTTCACCAACATCATATGTTAGTGCTGAAAAATGAATCGATTTCAAGGCAAACTTTGGGCTAACACTGGCAATATTCATTTTTTAATATTTACTACAAAATCTTTGACTTTTAACCAGGTATATCCCTTGTGTTTCTTCTTCCCTCTCTTTGTTTCCTCCTGTCTTCCAATCCGCTTTGCCTAAATAACTGCTACCTTGCTTTAAACATAAACGATGTGCACGGTTACTTCCTACAACCTACTGGGGAAATCAGACTAAACATCAGTGCCTATCTGTTGAGCAGTCCACCATCTTTATGCTTTCTCAGACTTCGAGCAGTCTAAGTTTCTAACGGAACAAAAGGTGACTTTTTTCCTGCCTTTCTGCATGCTTGGCCATTTCATTTAAAGGACAGTAAAAAGTTTGTCATCAGAAGTTATTTACTGTACTCATTATCTCCATTTCTGATTCACATCAACTGTACTTCGCAAAATACTTTAAGATTTTTCCTACTTCTGTTTATTTATTGCGAGGATTCTATGAGTCATTGTCACAGTCTGTCACTGTCACCATCATTTTTGTCACGTTGCTACTGAATTTTGCAAAATGTTTCTGACTCAAGAATCTAAGATTCTTAGACCCCATTTTAATCATTTGTGTTTCTATAGGTGAATGCATGTCTTGCTTGCGTTGTAAATCACCAAGAGGAATAGTTGCCACATAGAGCAATAATTGTGATTATGCTGACATTCTGGCTTGATATGGGAAATCTGGTACTGAAAGCCCTTTCAGAAATCTTAGAAATATATTAAAATATCCACTCTGCTGAAAATGCAATTTTTTTGCACTAAGTTATTTCTAGCATGCATTTTCAAATCAAGCTTTTCTGTGCTTCTTTCTAAAAAGAAAACAGCTCAAGATTCAGAAGTCTACAACATATGATTTAATACAAAAGTAGAAGAAAAGCGGATAAATCTTGGCTTCACTGCAGTCTGCAAGAAAGCTCCTTTTGACTTAACACTAGGAAGCTCTTAGTTTGGTTTCCATTACAGATTTTGTATCCTTAATTTTTAACTGATTAAGATGAAAAATACATCTCTTTCTTTCTTCCTTCAAAATGTATAGTCAGCAAAAATGACTGTAATTGTAGAAGTCACAGGGAAGATATAAAAAGTTGCTTTCACTATTGCAAATTTTACTAAAATTGCCTTTTAAGAGCTTTCAGATTGGTTTGAAGTGAGCTTGAAACTAATACTATTTTTAAATTTAGTGCATTCCTCTAAACTGTATCACCTTTTTAATAAAGGGCTTCTGAAACAGTTGGCAAGACTAACACAGGGCTAGCGGTCACCTTCCGGGTCACTAACTTAGTTCTGCTCAGGCAATCAGATGGCACACAGCCTTTGAAGTAATTCTTGTGCTTCTTACCTATTCTGTTACTTGGGGGTCACTCAAGAGTATGGTAGGTCACTGTTTACCATCGTCACCATTCAGAGTTTTTTAAACACTTCCTGTCTAGTTCTGGATTTTCTGAAAGATCTTTTCATATATACATGCAGGTATACATTCATGTATGTATACGTCTATATATACATACATATATGTCCATATATGTATGTGTGTGTATATATGTATATACACAACCTGTTGACTTTCTTGTGCTAAAATAGTAATTCTGCAAAAGCTTTGGAGGAATCAGTTGTCTTTGGTAATTTAAATCAAAACTTGTTCATGTCTGCCACACGCTTAGTCCCAGTCACTTTGGCTCAGTGAAACAAGCTGAATTTTGTACTTCAACTGGAAAATATGCAGCTGTAATGTTTCTTTCAGCCTTAACTTTGAATAGGCAATAGGTGTTTTTTAATATCCTGCTTATATTAATTGATGATATTTCCTTTTTCTTTATTCTCTCATTGAGAGAAGAAGCTAAGCAGTTTTGTTATGGAATCTATAAATTCACTTTAAATTATTCTCCTTTCATTTTCAGTTGTCACTTTGATTGACAATGTTTCTGTATTCCCAACTATTTCTAGCTGAAATACCCGGCATTTTGGTTGTGAGCTGTAAATAACTTCTACGTTTTCATCCCTTTTTAAGAAATATTTTTCTTTTTCCTTTTGCTTCTGACTGATGGTTTTTATACTTTGCTTTCACTTCAGTCACCAGATCAGCCCATCCGGCTTGGCATGGAATCTCTGCCCTTCGCTGCTCCCACCGTACTGCTTTTGCCTGGGGAAGCCTCTCTGGGGACTCATCACCTTTCTGTTCCTCAGTGGGCTTGGCTGCTGCTGCACACAAAACAGCACAGGCCTGTTAGAGAGGCCAGCTGTTGCCTTTGTCATGTGTCGGGCTCCTCTTCTACAGAAAAGAAAGAAATGGTCCTGCTGTTGAAATATTTGAATCCCATACATGAAGTTACCATGATAACTGCCTTCCCTCTTTCACCAGGTGGTAATGACTAGGTTGTAAGCCTTCATCAACACTGACACCATCGCCTTCCATGTAGTGCTCCCTGCAGTGCCCCAGTAACTCTTGGAAGAAGCAGGACACCTGCTCCTTAATTTGGAGTGCCTGGACTGGCCAGGAGCGATGTCCCTAAGGAAACACTGGGCAAGCAGGGCTGCCTGATGCCCTACAGGGCACTGCTGCAGGTGTAGCTACATGGCATCGTATCAAGGGGGATGTCTTTCATTCATTACAGGTTATTGTCAGCAGGGAGCCCATGGTACTTAGTCATGGTACTGTTTAAATTGATAGTAATTAAGTATTTTTAATGGTTCAAAATTGAATTTGGAAAGCGCGGCTTAAACAAATAGACCTCAGGATCAAGAAATAGAAACTTTGTTTTACTCTGGATAACCTTTCCCTTTTAAACCTACCAGAAAATCTGTCACTTTATAGGACCTTGCTACAGTAGTTACACTTGTACCAAATGGTACAATTGGTTCATATTTCCCTCCTGTGTTCAGCAAGTCTCATTGTTTTTCCTCATCCTTGCAGAAGAGTATGAGACATAAAACAGCCCTAAATGCACTGGTGAACAGCGATGGGCCACTTCTTGAAGGAACTCTTTCAGCTTCGAGCCATAATTAGATCAAAGCTAGGTAACAGTACTGTACGTGTTGCCAGTTTCGATGGATTTCTATTGGTGAACCGTGCTATTTACGAATCAGCTGTTTCCTCCAGAGTTTTTCCTGTATTTTATCAATATTACAAAATAATTATGTTTTACTTGGAGAGCCTAGTTGTTGCAAAAGATGTTCTGTGTCACAGGTAAGCTCTTTTTGTCTCAGACACTTAGTCGTGTAAGGAGAACAGTGTGTCTGTGTGAGTGGATATACCCAATTTAAAGTCCAGTTAATACGTGGTGTTATGTACAGGTGTTGTATAACATCTGTTTTGTAAGAACAGCAGTTATTACTGAGGGGTGTACTCGCATTACGCTGTGGTGTCAAGTACACGAAGTCAGAAGCAGGTCTCACACATTAGCTGTTTATCTATTGTCTCTCATGTTTTTGGATACACGCATAGACCAAATGCAGACAGTAAAACAGAGAGATTGTCATACAAAAGGAAGTGATTTACTTGTGAGTAGGACCCTGGGTCAGGAGACTGGGGCTGTGCATCTGCCAGTATCTACTGTCTTTAGTGACTGCTGAACAATTAGCAGTAGAAGGCCCCAGCTTTCTGGAGTAGTGTCAGGCACAGCACAGCATATTGAAAGAGCTTGCCTTGAAACCCACCATTTTATGTGTAGAAAAAATACCATTTTATTTTTAGAAAGAGTGACTAAAATGCTTCACTTTCTAGCTGGAGGAATAGGAAAAAGAAGTTACACAGCGTAGGACTACATTACCCACTGACATTTCCAGAAGAAAGCCAGCCTCTCTATTTTCTGATTCCCTAGTTTTTCTGTACTAATGTTGGTATTTGGTCTATATGTGTGTTTAGAAGAATCCAGGCCTCACTGCTAGTGAGCAGTTTGGTACAGTTCACTGACTCTCTTCCAGGAGAAACTGTTTTAAGGGAGCTTTCTACATACTTTTGGTTATGTTAGTGTAGCAGTTCAAGTTTGTGATTGGCATTGAAAGTAGGCAAACTCTGTTAAGCTACAGTATTATCTTGGGATTTTGTCCCTCTTGCTACTGTGTTAAAATTAACAGGGAGGGAGGGAATCCATGATCAAGAGCAGAGTATTAACTGGCTCTCTCATGGAGAGAATCATAGATAACACTCGTCCTAATCATGGTTAGAATGCATTAGTATCTTAAATATGGTCATGTAACCTCCATAGTTCTATGTCTGGAAATTGAAAGTACATTTAATGAGGAGAAAAGATAATCTCACTGGGGAAAGTGCTGTGCTACCTTCCTTTTAGTCTTGTCATGTACCATGTTATTACCATGGTCCTGAGTATTTCCTGAGTTGAGGTGCCAGTTGTGCCACATGTGCAGTGATTGTGTGGTACTGATGAATTTAATGGACAATTAGACTAAGATAGACCAGGTATTGTCATTGCCTACAGGTACTTTATGCTACATGTAAACCTAAGCAATTCCAAAGACTGGCATTGCTTAGAAGTACAAAACAAGACAGTTAAACCTCTGGAAATTCTATCTATTGTCACAAACCAACTGTAAAGAATTCCCTCTCTTTGGAAGTGCAGGGCAAAGTAGTTGAATCTGTTCTATCTCAAAATTCCCCCTAAGAATTCCTGACTAAAAAAGTTTGGAGATAAAAAGAGGTACTAAAAGAGATTGCAGATTGAAGTATAAACCAGATTTTTAAAAAAAAAATCAACTTGAAAGCAGTCCTGTGTCTTCATTTCTTCTCTGGAGAGCCCATTATCAGGCTTAGAGATGATATGTAAAATTCTGCCTAATTCTTTAGGTCTTAATATAAAACCAATCTTGTTGAAAGAAGGATTTTACCTTCACGTGAAGCAAATAGCCAAAGTGGTGATTTAGTGAAAGGCAGAAAGAATGCAAGATTAGGCTTTTAGCTCTGAAATCACCTATTTACTTGCTTTTCTTTTTCTCAACAGAACGCATCAAGGCACTGTCGGGACCACATCTCGGAATTCACACCTCTTGCCTGCCTCAAAAGCCCAAGATACAGGAGCAATGACTGCAGCGATTCCCCAGCAAGAAGGTCTCATTCTCGTTCTAAAAAAACGATGTTTACGCACTGGAGAGGCATTGATTATTCAGTACTTCCATCTGTCTTTGGCTATTCAAATAAGCATTGTCGTTCCAGTGCAGGCTACCGCTACAGTGGGTCAGGTTTGGAAACATCTGTATGACAGAACACCAATTCAAGCCTTTAAAAACTGTACCTTTGTTTAATTTCTTTTTTCAGGAAACAAACATGTCACAGAAATATATCAAACTATACGTGGCTTTTGCTGTCTGAGGTAACGCTCAGACAAACAGGATCAAGAGCTAGAAGTATGAAACCTTCCAGGCCGATAGGCCTCTTTCTATGTTTTGAACTACTGGGGCAATGAACAATCTGCACAGTCTGGTACTGTGAGACTGGTAGCACTAAAATTTACTCATCGTCCAGTGTCAAGACTCTTGTGCATTTATTGTTTCTGTCATCTTTAGTCATTTTGTTACTTGAAGTGTATAGTTTCTCTACATTCTGAGATCAACAGTTTTAATTTTCAGCCAGAAGCGATGACCTCAGTTATCTCCGATGAAAGTTTCCTAAAGCATATTTAATAAGTGCTATTTCTGATTTTCCTCTATCCTTTTTCTTTCTTTGCTTTTTCTGTAGAACAAACTGGTGTTTCCTCTGTGCAAATCTGCTTTCAAGAAACACTCTCTAATGTTCACTTCCTTGTAAGTGGCCAAATCAGGGCCCCGTATGGTTTTCAGTTAGTGTTTCCCTGTAGAAAAATAGGCAAAACAATCCTTGCGTAGAGTACGTGCACATTATATGAAGTCAAGTTGGCTGTTCAGTAGGTATCATCGGTGTTGATATCTACAGAAAAACTGAATGTAAGCATTTTGCCTCCAGTGTCTTCGTGAATTCGTCAAGGATGCAGGTACTCAGTGTTCCCACTTCTTGACTATCTTCATGGTTTTAAAATATGCATAGTAGTAAGTTTTATACAGAAAACCTTTTTGTCCTATTTTTTTCCCCTCAAAAAAGGCTATTTTTCCAAATAAGCATCTTTTATTATCTGTATTAATCCTTTTAGTTTTGACTTTTTATTTCTTTAGGGTTTTTTACCGATATAAGCTAATTGGCTCAGTAGATGCATTACGAAGCAAGGAATACCCAACTATTAACTTTTGCAAGCAAACCAGTAGGTGGCACACAGCTACTGCTAACAGCTGAAACGTAGTTACAATAGAAATTAGTTTGACTGCAAAGATTCTGTTTGAATTACTTCAAGTATGACAGCCAACTTTTACTTCTATTTTCTCTGCTACGTTTATGTTACCTTGCACTAATTCAACTATTAGCTGCGTTCTTGTCTCGTTTCTTTAGTCCAGTGTTTTATTTTGGGGTGCAAAACTACCTGAAGGAATAATCCGATTTCAGTCTAGTTTAGCCTGGTGTTTTTAACTCGTTAATAACCACAGTCTTTAAATACTTCGGGGAGGATATTAGCTAAAAATGTGTTGCAATGTGAAAACAAAATATTTGGAATCAGAGCTGCAGCCTTTATTGGAAGACTTGACCAAGACATTAGTTATCTGTTTAATGGATGAGTGGTGGAGAAAAATGATTTCCCAGAGAGACAAAATAATTTACTTAATAATTTACTTTTTAATAAAAGAAAAGTCAACTTAGTAGGAAATGTTCCTTGCAATATTCCAAGTGACTTTCCTGTTCAACAAGTAGTGAATATTGAATATGCCCTGGGACAAACGGATTGTAAAGTCAGCAGTGACATTTTCATTATACCAAAGATAAGGGAAGAGAATTTTAAAAGGCTGATGGTGAGCACCACAAATGAAGGTATCTTTACCATTTAACATGTAGCACTTTTGAGTTTCAAAGAATGTCCTCATAGCAGAAACATTTTGAAATACACAAATATGTATATGAGTGTGGGAGCGTGTACATATATATGCCATTGCATACTTGAATGTTGGTCAGTTCTAACCATCCCCTACATAAAACACTGGTGTATATATTTTTTAAACAAAGTTATTATGCGTATAAATTTTATACTAGTAGCAGTGACAAATTTCTTGTGTGTAGTTAACAAATTATTTGTAATGTATTTTTTAGAAATCTTAAAATTGCCTTTGCACTGAAATATTTTTCATACTGTAGCTATTTATAAATCTGTTTTACGCATACATTTGTTAACACACCATTTCTATTTTTTTTAAGTATATATGTTTTGAAGGCTTTTTTTATACTTATGAGTTTGGGCCACTTAAATTTAGCTTAGAGTGGAGTTGTGGCTGAATGTTCAAATTTTAATGAATGTTAAATTAGAAATATAGGTCAGTTGCTCTGTCAGTGTCACCCAAACTGTTAATGATTTGCTGGCAATTAGAGCGATACACTTTCTGTGCTGTACTGTTACTGCTAGCTTTTCTATTCTATAAACCCTTCTGCTTTTTTACTTCTTGAGTTCCATCTTTTAGCCTTAAGTAAGGAGATTTTTGCTCAATGATTTTGAAAGTGCTGCATTTCCATTCAGCCTATTAACAAAGCAGTTCGTTGCAAACTTCGTGTAGACCAGCACTTGGAATATCAACAATATTATTCATGCTGAAACACCTCTTTAAATGTTTGGGAAACTTTAGTTGAACATGTCATTTTTGGAGGAGGAAAAATGCTTGAATTTAAGTGGAAATTTCTGCTTTGATTTAGCAATACTTTTACCTTTAAAGGTTGGTACTGTATGTTAAAATAGACCATTTGATGGAAAACCCATAGAACATCAACGTTTCACTTGATAGGTTTTTGTTTCTGTCCCTGTTACTATTGCCATGCAAACTTAGCCCACTGCAGCAGGTGGCAACTTGGAGTTGATCTGTACACAGATCAGGCAATACCAAGACGAAAATGTAGAAGTTAGAGCAAAATGAATTTGAATGTTTTATTATGGATGTGGCACTGAAAGGAGACTGATTTCTATATATTATAAGAATGGGGAAAAGTATAAAAATCTATATAACTTCCTAACTCGCCTTGTTTAAATCGTTGCAGCTTTAACAGCATAATGTCTCCATAACTGCTTCTATAAATGTCTTGAAACTGGTAAGCGCTAACCAAATGTATCTGAAGACTTAGAAAGTATTTCAAGCTTTTCAGCCACTGAAGTTCATATATTCCTGCAGTGGCTTGTGGCAAAAGATGTGGATCTTTTTTGTTTTACACTGTACAATAATTGTTTGTTCAGCCACTTAATATAAAAGCTTACAGTTTACTTTCTTGCTTGCATTAGCCTGTCTTGTCCCAACTGGCTTGCAAATATAAAAGGAAAAAAATAGCTGAATTGAGCACTGCACTACTTTTCTTTTTGGAAGCCAGTGGGATCATTGTGCTCATGCTACTGTCTCTGTTAAAAAAGCTTTAATGGAAATTTGTGAAAGCATTACGAAAGTTAACAAGTACGCGATTCTACTTTGCAGAATAATCAAAAAATCAATTTATAAAGCTTTAATTTTTTACCTTAGGAAAATTCACAAGATTTTAATGTGCGTTCTCTCTAACAAATTCTGTGCTACATACACACTCCATTTTAAATATCCTTCCATGACTTAACGTAAAGTAGAATCTGCGGAAGTGCTGTCTGGGGGCTGGGGGTAGTTATCTGTGCATTAAACATTGAAGATGTCTGTAGTCATCAGCACCAAATACTAACTTATTTTTATTGTACAGTTATAGGTGCATTTATTTGAAAATAAAACAGCCTTCAAATCTAATGTTTAGATTATCCTATACCACTTCATTTATTTGATTTGAAGAGTCAGTGTGTGAGTACATTACTGTAAAGTTTCTTTTCAGTGCTATTTTTAACTTTAATTTCTGTAGATAACCAAATATAACTTGTTTATATTCAGTCATTTTTTGGGTCCTTACGTAGAACATATAAGCAGGAGACATGGATCTGCTTGCAATAAATATAAACATTCAGAACTTGTTTAAGTTTGCTCACAAGTAATTAAAACCAAGTATGATTATGAAATGATTTCATATTAGACTGTAATAAAATGTAAGTCGATAACAGCAAATGGATTGAGTGTTTGATTCTGCTGCTGAATATGCTTGTAGTCACGTCTGCTCTCAGACAGTATTGCAGCCAGTTAAAAAAGCAACTGGAAAATTCAAAGATGGGCCAAAAGGTGAGTGATGTGAGGGGTGCAGCAGAGCTGATCCAAATCAGTGCTGGACCAGGAGAGCTTCATTATTCCCACACTGATTGGATAAGTGCTAAAGTTCTTTACAATCTAAGCTAGGTAAGCTGCGTGTAAGAAGATCTGTACTTCCTTACGCTCCTGCTGGCCTGGGTACCCAGAGCTAGTTCACCTTTTTCTGCGTTGTCGGCAGTTTAAAGGAACTGAATTAAAGCCAAAGCCAATGTGCTTTGCCATCTGAGTTGGCAGCAGTGTTTCTTACAAAGCAGGCTGATTGCACAAAAGTCCATCATGTTCTTTTGTTTGGTGGTACAACGTTATGGGACATCCTGTACTTGTGACACCATTACAGAGCATGCCAACAAATGTCTTGACACCATCCAACTGAAGCTACCCCAGACAGCTTCCACAAGGCAGGCCAGAGCACTAGGTGAGGTGCCTCCCTCTTTCTTCAGTCTGATCTAATACTTGATCTAGCAGCTGGCAGCCCTGCCTGTGGCAGGCGGGTTGGAGCTTGATGATCCTTGAGGTCCCTTCCAACCCAAGCCATTCTATGATTCTTGATGAGGCTACATAGAATGCTTAGGCACCTTGTTTGTATATTGACTTATCTCTTCCCATAATAAAAATGTTAGAGTAACAGATTTCTGCTTGTAACAACTATTTAACCAAATAATGCAAGCGTGTTTACCCGTCGTATCCCATTTGTTCATCAAGAAGTGTTGGGTTTTCTACTGAATGAGCTTGTGACGTAGGTGGTTGAGGGAAAAGGGTACATCTGGAAGATGCTTTCCCCTTTCTTCATTTAATGAAGAAAAAATGCACAAATTGCATCTAGATAAAAAATGGAAAAAGGAATGTGATGCATATGGATTTCAGGAGGAACACAGTAGCACAAGGAACAAATCACCTTGTAAGTAGGCAACTTTCTATTTTGCATGTAAAAATGTGAAACTGTTCAAAGGAAAAAGGGCAGAAAGGCCGTGATTTCTCGTTATTAATTCTAAACTGAATGCCGTGTTTTCCTCGAGTTCTTTAAATTACGCTTTTCTAGTAAGTTGCATTGTAAATTAATTGAAAGCTGTTTCTTCTATAATGAGACTACTTTTTTTCTGCAATATATACGGTGCTGCTCTATAAACTATTTCAAGAGGTCAATTTTGATATGAATTGAAATAGGTTGGAGGCAGACTGAAATTTCATGTTTTGGCTTTTTGCGCATTCTGATTTCCTCAGCTGATACTCAAAGGGAAGTTAAGAATAATTTTTCAGCATTCTAATAAAGCTTTGTTGCTGTGTCTTTCCATTATGTATACCTAGAGGTCCTTCCATTTTAATTTCATTTAAATGCTAAAGCAAAGTCAAGTCCATTCGTAGGTTTCATTTACACTCTGAAATGGTAGGATGGATATAAGAACAAATGCAGCCACTAAATCCTTTCGTTATACAGAGCAGTTTAAAAGATGCCTAACATCCTCTGCATACGTTTATTTGCATTTTATCAGAAAATTATTGTGTTTGATCAGTTATTTTTGAAAGTGGTGAGTCTGCAGTAAAGTCATAGTGGTGAGTTTTAATAATTGAAGTCTTTATTTTCCAGTTACAGGAGACAAATAGGAGTAGCATTCAATTTTCAGCCACCAAAAGGTTTGTCGTTGTTTTCTATTATTCATTTCAGTTAAAAAAATCTCCTGGCACGTGAAGCTTTTAGAAATACATATGATGCAGCGTCCTCCTAGATTTGCGGGCCCACTATTCAGGTTATTTCAGGGAGAGCTGTTAACACCCAGTCTCATCCATTACTTCATGGGTGAGAAACAGGACATGCTTCTTGTTCCTAACAAGGAAAGCAATCCTAATAATTGTCCAAAGAGCACGTCAAAACTTACCTTGAGATTTTAAATGTATTTTGAAAAGATGCTTGACACTGAAATGCTGGTGTCAGAACCAGTGCTAAATCTGAAATCTGATCTGATCTTGCAAGCTAATAGATGCTGAGCATTAAAAAAGAAGGGAAATAAGCCCTGGATTCATGTACCACCAACGAGTGGTATGTTGACTTTCATGTCAGTAAATGCTTCCATCCCTATAGCAGTAATATTCTTCCAGGAATATTCTTGTACAATTCTATAGAGATCATAAATGCATAGCTAGTGAAAGTTGTCAATATTAATTAGGTTGAATTGTATCTGTGTATTCCCAGCTATGAAGAGGGATCGTGTTCCCTTCTATTCTAATAGAATTAGAGCTCAGAAAGAGAAACTTTGCCTAGTCTGGGACTATACGCAAGACTGAAGCTTAACACCGACGCAGAGATACAGCTCAGTAACAGTAGAGATTCAGTTGGCTTTAAATTGACTCTTCTTAGAAAGTAAATTAGTTTGATCCAGAGGAACAGAGGCGTCTTGAAAACTAAGGCTGTGGTTTGTAAAATAACTTCCCAGACTAACGGTCCTTGGGCACATCCCACTGCTGTTCATAAAGTTCATTTCAGTCTCAACTATTAGCATCCCTCCTTCAATTTCCTTCTCCCTGAGTAGGTCTCCCCAGGCTACCACAGCAACACAAATAAACAATCAATGCATTTCTCAGCTGAAATCAAACACACCAATGCTTAGTTAACATTGTGGTGGCTAATTTGCCATGGTCTGTACCTACGTTGATCTGAACTATGTGCTGTAACACTACAAAATTACAGGACCCAGAATATACAGTATGAAACATGGCTAGGAATTCATTCTTTAGCTTTAGGGTTATATATCTGCATTTACAGATATGTTTCCTCAAACTTAACTCCATCTGGACACAGATAAACTATAATTACGATACATACATACACTCATCCAAAACTGCAGAGCAGTTCCCAAACAGGAAAGGATATCATTTTGATACTGACATTTTTAATTTACATTTTTTTTTATTCTTTCCCCTGGAAATCTGTTCTCGCACTCCGTTTTCCTTCTCAAGAAGGAAACCATTCCTTCCCTATGTGAGCAAAGCACAGTCCAACACAGGGTAAGGAGAAAGATCTTTCATTTGTGCTACCTCACAGCTCATTGAACAGGCAAAGCAGAAGGTCTGACGTGGTACAATCACCACCACTGGTTACAGCCCTGGTCACTTCTATCCAGAAAATACGGGCATCCCACACACAGCACCAAGAGAGAGGCTCCTTTCCCCATGTGCTCTGTCTTTCTCTTCACAGCCTCTCCAGCATGATGAATCTCTGTTACAAACCCTGGTTTCACACCCATTTATGCTAGTTGTTCAGAAAGGATACATGATCTGATGAAACTTCTTCAATTGCTTTCACCATAAAAAGTTGTGATTTGAAGACATTGGGAAAAAAAATGAATTTTTAACCCATTAAATTTATGACAAACTACCTGTCTCCTAGAATTTTGCTTGACTAACACGTTACCTGACCACTCTCCTGTCTGAGTATCTCCAGGGAGAAATTCTTTAAGATTGACAGTATTTGCAAGACAAGGGAAAGTATCATTTTTCATATTTACCCAGGGATTTGATGGTAACATGGAAAGGCAATGGATATTTAGGTTCTGCCACACACACGCGCCAAGGAAATTAATATCCATATCTGAAAGCTACATTTCCCTCGTAGCGTTCTTCTTCTGCATCAGTTGTGATGACAGCCTTCAGCAAGCTTTTGGCAACGTGCCGCCCTCCTTAGCCTATCCGAATATTACTCATGCAGTCAACTTTGGCGTCTTTTATTTCCAGATGCAGCTCATGAGAACCATCTGCCAATTCTTTATTTCCAAATATGCGTGAACACAAAAATACAAAAAGCTGTGAGAATATCTTAATTTTACTGGCAACTCATCCGTTCATCCACGAAATCTCCCCCTCACCCACTGTTTAAGAGTTATTGCTTTTTTAGACCACTAAATGATTGTTTTTCAGAAGGTACTCATGCTTCTCATAAGTTTAATATCTAATCACCCTATCAACTTTTTAACTGTTTCACTCTATGAAGATTTGTATCCCCCTTGCTTTTCCCAGAGGAGCACACCTGACAATCCTGATTTATCCTAACAGTTTTATATCCAGGTATTGAGCTCAGGCTCGTTTGGAGTTCTACTGGTTCCTAGTAAGGAGGAAAGTGGATGCTGTGCAAAAAGCCCCAAGCAATGCTGCTGGGCACTATCCCATGATACTTCTGTCACTCATCTGTTTTCTCATTGTCTATGTGCAGACACTGCCAGTTCAATATTCAAATATGTTGTCTAGGACATATATTGTACTAGCATGAAAATAAATTTATCTTAGAATTCACTCACATGGATTGATACAACATACTGTTAATCAATCAGGACATTCAACCCAAGCCCTTTACTAAGTATTTTTTTGTTTTGTTTTTTAGACATTAAAAATGTTTTTACTTCTCAAGTGTAAGTAACAGTACCTAATGTAAGCACAGTGAACTCCATTGACGATTTCAGTTCTTTCTTAAACACTTGGAAAGCCAGGAAAAATATTAACTAAGAGAAAAAACATGCAGCAAAGGAGGTTTCACACCCATATCCAAGCAAAAAAAGAGACAAAATATTCTCAGTGCTTTCTGTCACTCTGACAGCATAGAAATAGAAGCATGCAAAGTTCAAGCATGCAGGGGTAGGACTGGGGACTCCTGCACAAGCCAGTAGTAGGATGGCTTTGCAGCTGTCCTCCCGCATGACTTTTGTTCTTTGTGGCCATGTCCCCAATATGCTGATTAGGGCTAATCTTATTTAGGTGGCAAGGTTTGGATGCTGCATGAAGCTGCAGGGTTTTACAGGACCTAAGCACATTTGGAGTGCCAGCCCAAGAAACTCCTTGCTTCCCTTCGGATGTATTTGGCACGCAGGTTGCAGACAGACCTCTCAGCACCTTTAATGGATGGGGGATAGCTAACGAGGCCTGGCCTGACTCTTGTAACACTGAAAGGAAGGAAGGGAGGAAAGGGAAGGGAATCATTTGCTCCACGCGTCACAGATACTTTGCACCAAAAGTTGGAAGATTCTGATTCTGTGCCAGCTACAGAGGAAAACAACAGGACAGATTTTCCATGGTCACTTCAGCATGAACTTGCTTGAAATGTCACATATTTGCTAAACCAAGGTTCAGGGAGATGCTTGCCCTGTAGATTCCACCGTGCCTGTGGGGAACCATTTCCTGCTGTGGGATTGTGGAGCTCGTGGAAAGCACCACCTGCCTCTGCCAGGCTGCTCCTGGAAGCTCTGCTGTGCCAGGTGGTGATGGCAAACATCAGCCCCACATCACTGCCTGCTGCTGAGTGCTGCCAGCACTGTCCCCACGTTGGTTTGGTTAGAGCGAGAAAGCAGCACGCCTTCTGCTTTTCAGAAAATTGTGGAGCTTTTTAGCTGCACTTTTAGAGCAGTGGAAATGAAGTCTTCCTCCACATGAGCTATGGAGTCTGAGGCTTCCCTCAATCCCTGCTCCTGTTGCTAGAGATTTCCTAGGGCTTTCCAAGAGGTAGGTCCAACCGAAGGATTTTCCTTTCTTAGCTGATGCCCTGAGACAGTTTTCTTCCTGCTTTGTTCATTCTCCCAACACCTCACAATTGCTCTGCGACCAGCTCAGGGGGCTAAATGGGACAAAACATCCAACAAGTGGCTTTGTCTCCAGAAGCCCACACGTCCTAACACAGGTCGTGACAGTTCTTAAGCTTACTGTGCACCTAATTGTGCTGAAAGGCCCACATAGTCTCTGGCAGCAAGCTAATGACAAACAGCAAGCTTAACGCTGAGGCCTAAAAATAGCATTCTGAGTAAGAGTTCGCTGCACTACATCCCTCAGCTTCCATTCAGTGTCGTGGGAGCTGAGCATGACCGATGCGCTCCCTGATCTTAATGTGGAGCAGAGGACAGAAGCAGGAGGATTACACAAAGCTACATGGTTTGGGATCAGCTGTTCCTTCAGCCCTCTGTAGGGCCACCACCTCCACCTGTGACACCCACACATCCCCAGGGCTCAGCAGCAGAGCAGGTGACCCGCAGGCTGACACATCAGTGAGCTGCGAGCCTCCATATCCAGCCTAATGCAAAGTTGGAGCCCAACAAATCTGGGTAAGGACTTGGACGAGGATTTCAGTTTTGCTCCAGGACTAGGTAAAATGTTTCCCATTTTACCATCTGGTTTTTAAAGCCCCAGCATGCGCACTGCTTTTTGATCAAAATGAGCTCAGGAAGAGCATCGATGAGCAGTTGGTGTGCACATTTCTTTCTTGTAGCCAATTAGCTTTTGTCCTAGTCAATGCACATGTTGAGCGACTTGTCCATTTGATTTCTCCACAAACCAGGTTCTTTTGATGCAGTCCCATTTCTTACAGCAATAGTCCTGGGTTTCATTAGGAGCCAGTGGGCACCAAAGCATTGCAATGACACCGAAGGATCCCCCAGCCACAGCATGTCGAGCTTTCAGCTGTGCCCTTTAGATAGAATGAAACATACCACAGACTGAACATGCTAAAGGCCACTCTGGCTGTTCTAGGTCATTCAGCTTAAATTTACGCCATAAAATATGCCTGCAACCAAGAGACTTTCTATTATTCATGGAGAAAGGGCTGTTATTTTTAGTGAGTTCTTAAGATTTGTATTGAGGTAAATATTTCATACCAGAAGAGGAGGAATTTCTAGAGATACTTTAAGCCACCAGCATGATTGTGTAGAGTCCCCTGAGCCTATGAGTCATGTTTGCTAACTTTCGCAGTGTAACAAGAAGACAGGCGAGTTTTCTGAGAACATGTTTTCCTCACATCTTGCACAAACATGGAATTTTTGCAGCCTACCGATGGGATTCTCTAAAGTCTGCTCTGCATCTTTTCCCACTTTAACCACACCTCAGTGATGCTAGCCACTCACAAACCACTTAGCCCAGTGCTTGATCATGCAGTCCGAAATGAGAAGATACTGAGACATGCCTTTCTATCAATCAAAATGATTCTGCATTGTTCACTAAGTACTGTCTTAGTTATAAGGAAGAGGATGATGATCAGTCTGTTTGTGACCTCAAATGCCTTGCTGGATTTGTCAACTCTTCATCTGCATTCGTCTGTGCAACAGCACGTCCAGCACCTACAGTATTCGTTAGGTCCTTCTGGGCTCTCTCATCCCAGCTTTTGTCTGCACTGAAAAGTTTCAGAAAAATCAGCATCCCCTCTTCCCACTCCCTCCTCTCCCTTCCCTTCCCCTCCCCTCCCCCCCCTCACCCTGTGCTGATTTATATAGCACTTTCATGCTGACGGGGTGTGAAACACAGTGTTTGTGCATTTGAAGAAGGTGCTCAGTGACTCAGTTTTTGCCTGAACTGTAAGATTTCGTTATTTCACAGCCTTGGGAATCCCAAACCACTCCTATTTAGGATGGGTATCTTAACCTCATTCCAACCCACTTCTGCTTTCAGCTGCTGCAACGTAAAAGCACACATTTGCTCCAGTGGCTTAGTTACTTTCTTTATTAATTTCTTCAGACCTCCTAAATGTCATCTGCTCCTGACATTTGTTTGAAACTTAGCTGTTTCCCTGCTGAAATCCACCCCAGGTTATTGGCACAGCCAGAACAAGAGAGTATTTTCCATAGAATATAGCATCCTTTTCTGAAGCCAATGTTACACCAATGAGTATTTTTTTGTTTAATGCAGAACAAACAATATTTGAGAACAAACAAAACAGACTGTTCATAAAGAATTAAATGTCTTCCATAAATTCTTACATTACTTCCCAATACAATGGTGTCTTCTTTTCGTAGAACCATTAAGGTTGGAAAAGATCTCTCAGATCACCTAGTCCAACCGCCAGCCCATCCCCACCATGCCCGCTGACCATGTCCCTCAGTGCCACATCCACACGGTTCTTGAACACCTCCAGGGATGGTGACTCCACCTGCTCCCTGGGCAGCCTGTGCCGGTGCCTCACCGCTCCTTCTAACAAGAAATGCTTCCTAATATCCAACCTGAACACCCCCGCAGCGCAGCGCAACTTGAGGCCATTCCCTCTTGTCTCATCACTGTTACCTGGGAGAAGAGGCTGACTCCAACCTCGCCAAACCTCCTTTCTCACAGTTGTAGAGAGCGATAAGGTCTCCCCTGAGCCTCCTCCAGATTGAATAAACCCAGCTCCTGCAGCTGCTGCCTGTAAGGCTGCAGAGCCCTCACAGCTCCGTTGCCTTTCTCTGAACACGCTTCAGGGCCTCGATGTCTTTTTGTAGTGAGTGGCCCAGAACTGAACGCAGCTCTCGAGGTGCGGCCCCACCAGAGTTGAGTACAGAGGGAGATGCAGGCACTGGTATCCGTCTGGTAACCCCACGAGCACCAAATCCCAGAGTACTTTTCCTTTAGGAAGTTTTTACCATTCAGAGATACCTGAGTAAGAAAACAAACACCCACTGTATATGTACTACGGGAAAACTAATTGGCTTCCCGCTGTTCAATTGTCCGACCTCGACACAAACACGGCGGTACAGGTGCTCGGGGCGAACAAAGGGCCGCACGCGGGCCGCGGGCTGCCGGGGCGCTGACAGAAGGCCGCCGCCCCCCGCCCACATCCACCTCACTGCGGGCGGGGCCCCGCGGCACCTCCCCGCGCGCTGCCGGCCCCGAGGGGAGGCGCTGCCCCAGTCGGGCTGCGGAGCGGCAGCGGCCACCTGGTCCCGGGCAGGGTGGGAGGTGAGTGCCGCCGGGCAGCGCCTCCATCTTGCCGGGGGCGGGGGTGGGCCGGGGCGGGGCTGCGGGACCTCGGCGCCGGGGCTCCCCCTCGGTTTCGGTGGTCGCGGGTTCGGGGGGTGGGGAACGGAACAAAGGCAAGCCCGGCAACCTGCCTAAAAGCGAGTGAGCGATGTGGGGACGCTGCGGGGTGGCATCCCTTCTTTCCGGAGCGGATGGCTGGGGCTGTCCCACCGCAGCCCGCGCTGCCCGCCGGTTCCCCGAGCGGGGCTTCTGCTGGCGGTCGGATTCGGTGTCCCGCTACGGGAGACAAAGCGCTCCGCTGCAGCGGAGGAGGTGTAAAGGCGCGGCCGGTACCCGCGGGGGCCGAGCCCAGGCTGACCGCGGGATGCTCCTGCCGCCGCGCTGCTCGGTCTTGTGGTTCGCCAGAGCTGGGCTATCAAAATAAACGAGGCAGCCGTGTTGTCTGTAGGCTTGGTGTTTTGTTTTGTTTTTTTTTTCCTGACTTCTTTTTCTTTTTGTATCTCCAAGAGGAAGGAAGCGCAAGGGCTTGCCATCCAAAAGCCAAAAAGGAAGATTTGTTTAAAGATGTTTTTAGCTGAAAACCTGGAAAAATAATGCAAAACTCTCATCTTGACACACTTACCAACAGGTTTGCTCTGGCAAACCTTCTATTTCGTTTTAAAAGTGATTTGGTGATTTCAGAAAGGGGGGCGGGGGGCTGAGCAAAGGCTCAGAGAGTGCATGAAAAGCCACCAAACGCACGGGGCCGGGCAGCTGCCGTACAGCCCCTTCTTGCCTTCATCTCCTCGGTAGGGACAGCTGGGCAGCATCCATGCCACTTTTTTTTCCTGCTGAACTTTGAAATTCATGCATTTCAGATGGCTTCCAGGAGTTACATGTTCCACTGATTCCGGACTGGACTATACAAAAGTAGTTACAGAAGTCATGTAGAAAAGTGTTTTAGTGAGTGTGTGTGTGTCAAAGCTGGCACAGGTCATGCAGAGAAGCTGTAGTGCCCTATCTTTGGAAGCGCTCAAGGCCAGGTTGGATGGGGGCCCTGGGCAGCCTGAGCTGATGGGGGGCAGCCCAGCCCGTAGCAGGAGGTTGGAACTGGATGATCACTGAGGTTCCTATCAACCCCATCCATTCTATGATTCTGTGCTGGTAAAGTCAGTCAGGAAGGTGAGCAGCAGCACACACTGCTGAGACTTTGCAGGAGGTTTCAAACAGCCACCAGTTTAATCATCTTAAAACATGCGCTTACTTGAAACTTGGAAGTCAGCGCTCCTTTCAGGATGAAAGTTGTTGTCAATTGCCATTTCTAACAAAATTACTCTGCAGGGTAAATCTATAAGAACTTCGTTAGGAGGTATTCAGCATGGTTACTTAGCATTAAATTAAATTTAATCCCATGTGGACCAGAAGGAAGCTCGCTGCCCCTTTTCTGAAGGGTCTCCTTTGTCTTGTTGCACAAATTGTGCAGGCTTGGGATGGTGGCAGCACTCTGCATCCCTGTGGGCAGGCAGCAGGGAAGGTTTCTTGCTCTCAGGAGACCTCAGCCATTCTGCTTTCCTGGCTGTGTTATGGCAAAAGGATGAACTCTGTAGCTACAAGCCTTGAGATTTTTTTTAGTTATTGCAAAATGCTTTTGACCTCTGACAAACTGAGGTTGGGCAGGAGGAAGAAGAGAAGGGACTCGTGCAGTAGGTGTTCTGTGAGCCCTTTGAAAACAGACACCCTTTGTATGTTTGTCAGCAGGTCTGTGGGGCGAGGTGACCCAGGCTGTCCTCAGAGCCCCATGCCCTGTGAGCAGAGGGATGCCCAGGCATGCTGTAATGGGAGAGAGGGCTGCTGCTATGCGGTCACTGAGCTGTCTTTCCCAGGGGCTTCATCCAGAGGGAGGTCTCTGACATTCCAAATGCTGATATTCCTGTGCTGGTTTCCATAATAAATGAAAAATAAACCGAACATGCCATGTATCTACTGACTTTCAGAAAGTAGCATCTATTTTGTTTGTTTCGACAGAGTTAGCTAGTAGCTAGGGTTTGCGTGCCCGGCTGTGGGCACCTCTGAATTAAACACCTGTCTGCATAGAATGGCTTCATGCTGATGGCAGTGTCTTATTTTTGGCTTTGCATGTGCAAGGATAATGTATTGGTGAGCTGGGAGCTCAGGTGTATCAAGAGGACAGCTTGGATAAGGGGAGGTTTTAAAATGTCAGTGTTTAAATACGGGGTCAAGCACTCAGCCATCTCATTCTCCACAAAAATGCTGTGTAGCGCTGTCAGCTTCTATTGTATTTCAGGCTTATTTTAAAAATGAAACAGAGCCTGTCATTCTCTGAGGCTTTGAGGAAAAATCTCTGAAATATGATCCAAGTGGAACCAGATACAGACTATGAGCAGTTCTGAAGAGACGTCAACTGCTCTCCATTCCATTGTCTTGAGGTGTCACAACCAAAGGACACAGTGTTCAGGCTGGCATGATTGTCTGATTCCTAATGGATGGAAGGAGAAATAAGTGGGAATGGGTACTTTGCAGCGTGGGGGCAGTGTGAGGGGGCAGGAGGAGAAGAAATTTAGGTACCTAATTCTGAAAGCTCAGTTTTCAGGAACGTAGGTGGTTTGGTGGGAGTCTTAAAGTCTAAGGAAGATATGGTTTTGCTAATAGTGATCTCTAGGCAACTAGAACTCTATAATATGATGTCTTTCTTGCGTTAACATTCTCCAAAAGTAGCAACAGTTTGTCATCCACCATTAGACATGAAGTTTGTGCAAAGCAGACAAATCCGGTACCGTACTAAACTTGAGGACCTTGGTGTTTTTTCTTTTCTCTGATGGATCAGAAGTGGAAGTGCTTCTTGTGTCTGGTCCAGACTTGTGCAGGACTTGAGATGTAGCTCACCATAGGATGCTTGCAGCTGGTGGGCGAGGAGGGGGAGGATGTTCCAACTTCTGTCCATACTTTGTCTCATACTTTCAAGGAGCCCTTCCCTTGCCCTCACACTCTGCTCTGAGGGTCCGGGGCCAGATTGGTGGTGCCTTCTGGAGCCTGTAGGTCCAGAAAGGAAGGCAGAATTTGACTGTTTGCTTGTTGTTACTCTTGCACGTACTTGCAGAGTGCTGTAAAGGTTGCTCAAGTCTCAGGAGGATTCAGCCGTGCTCTGTGGTGTATGTTTCTTTTCTTTCTCTTAGATGTCTTAAAATGCTGTGCACAATATTGAGTTAACTAGCAAGAGATAACTTTTTCTTGTACGGCCGCCCCAGAAGGAGGCGGGAAGACAGATGAGGGAATTGCAATTAAACATGTGAGTGTTCCTCAAAAGAGTAATTTCTGTCTGTAAGATGAAAAATTGAACAAATAAGAAAGCATTTCTCTTATTAAAACCATTTGATTTTCTTTTGAAGAGGCCTCAGTTTAGCCCTTGCTAAGCAGTCTCTTAGAAATTAGCATTTCCTACAGAAGTCTGTTGATGATTTCTAATGCTTCGTGGAAGGCTTTTAAATAAAAAATGAGAACATTTGTCTTGAAGGAATACTTAGTACTCAAGTTAAATGTTGATAGAGTAAAGCTCCAAATGAGGAAAAAATGTAATCTTTAAATTGATTACGTTTTGGATGCACGTGACGGTATTCCGCATGCCCTGGAGGTAAAGATGAGCACATCTGGGATTTCATTGTTGTTGTTTTATTCTTCTCTGAGCAGAGTGTGAAAGGACTGAGGAATGGTAAGAGTAGAAATACAACATCTCCATAAGCAGAACTTGAGTAGTTAAATAGGTGTTAATAACATCCAAAAATGCTTCGTTGTTTTTATTACGCGATTCATTCTGTATGGCACACTACTGGTAATGTATACAAAAATGGGTCTTTTTGTCATGTAAACTCAGATTTGTCCACAATTGCCCTATGTTCTATCTGAGTGGGAAGGGACAATGAACCTTGGGAGATACACATCTGTTTTCCTCCAGTGAATTCTGAAGGGTCACAGAATCATAGGGGTTGGAAAGGATCTCTGCAGATCATCTAGTCCAGACCCAAGTGGGTTCTTAGACATCTCAGTTTAATGTCTGAATTTAGGTGGGAGGCTGGTTTTTGTACCAGTCTGTGTATTTAAACCCATTCGAAAAGAAAGAAGTCTTGATTAGAACTATCCAGACACTAGGGTCCCATTCAGCCCAGTTTTCCTGCAGAGACCTGCACAGTGTACTGATGAACTCCTAGTCCATCAGATGACTTTGCTGCCTCCCCCAGTATGGTTGTAGCTGCTGAAAATGGATGCAAGTCTGTGAGACAGCTGGATGCCTTAAGTAACTTGTCTGTCTTTGAAGGTAATTATTAACTACTCCCTTTGCAATGTTGCTCTTGAGTTAAAGGGAGATCTCGGAAGGGAAATAAATTCGGTGAAGTGTTTGAGTGCAGAGCAATTGAAGTACAAAGACTCTTGCTTTAAAAATCCTTGCTGTTTTATGAATTTCATGGGCAATGATTGAGAAAGCCTTTACCCCTTAAGAAATAGCGTGGAGTGCTCCCTAATATTATTTCTTAATATTACATATCACTGCATTAGTGGCCCTGCACAAACCTTGCCAGCCAGAGCACTGCTCACAGGGGCTGAGTGCAAGAACGGGGTGTAGGGGATGGGCTCCACCAGCACTCCTAGGCATGGTGGGCAAAGGACCAGGTCCATGTTGAGGTGCATAAGGATCTAGAGCTGGGTCTGAAAGCAGGGCTCTAGCATACGTCCGAGGTCTGCTTTGGGATCAGGGCTGGAAACAGCCACTCCTGGGGCGTAATCATTAGAATTATGGAACATCCAGAGTTGGAAAGGACCCAAAAGGATCATAGAGTCCAACTCCTGGCTCCGCACAGGACCACCCAAAAGTCAGACCATATGTGCGAGAGCGTTGTCCAGATGGTTCTTGGACTTCGGCAGCGTGGGGCTGTGACCATTGCCCCGGGGAGTCTGTTCCAGCACCAGTACCTTCTGGTGCTGAACCTTTTCCTGGTGTCTAATCTGAGGCATAAGCTCAGCCCTGGGCTGAACTTAAATGTGAGAAGTGATCGTGGCTGAGGCAGGGACAGTGCAATCCAGCAGTGCCTTCATGCTCTGTCAAGTGTACCTAGATTCTGCCTGTGCTTTTCCTTGGGTACTTAACCAACTTTGGTGTCTGCAGTCTGGATTAAGAAAACATAGGTTTTCTTTAAAATTATTTGGTATTGGTTTTAGCATGCAAAACTGACGTTTGGTAGCAGGTATCAAATAGAGGTTTCTTGCTTCGTTTTGTTTTTTTGCTTGTTACATCAGTCTGGTTGTGGGCATTAGTTTATCTTTAGGTGTTTTGAAATAAGGAAAACTTGTGTCTGCAGAATCATTGCAGTGATCCAAGGGGACTCACACCTATCAAGGAAGCTGTAACTACTTGGAACGTCTTGTGTTAGCTTTTAAGACAAAAGATAAGGTTTGATTGTTTGCTTCCCCCTTCTTAGATGTTTTCCAGCTCCTAGGCAGTCTTGCTCAAGTCAGTCTTATGGATGTCCCTGTGAGCCACCTCCCTTCACAAAAAGTATGAAAAATGTATGTAATGATTACGTCTTAGCCCTCTCCTACATCTCCCAGGTTTTTTGTTGTTTTTTTTTTGCTCTGGGGTCCCTGAGCTGTTGACTCAAAAAGTAAGTTCACGTTACTGCTCTTAGAATCAAAATATAGAAAAGGAGTGGGTCAGGAAACTTAATTAAAGTAGAATTAAGGTCAGAAATGTGTGTCTCTAGCTGCGTGTTTGGATGTAATTATTTCTGGTGATCTTTAGGAGTTTTCATTCCTTAAGGAAAGGCAATAAATTAAAATTTTATTCTGAGAGTAATTTGCTGATTACTGAAGCGTAGATCCAGCTGCATTTCAGTTTAACCTTTCATAAGAGCTGGGGGAAGATCCTCTGCAACTTTCTGGGATTTTTTTGCTTCTTCAGAGCAAATTCCCCATTCCCTGCCCCATTTTTGGGAGGCAAGAAAAGGAGAAATTTGGGACCAGAAACTTTAAACTTTTCTAAGCGACTTTAAGGAGAAAAAAAAAAATCTATTTGTTTAACGTCTCAAAGGTAATTGAAAGAAATGCCACACAACTAAAAAATCTGTTGAAGTGCTGTGAAGTATTTCTTTCATTAAAACATCAGTGCTGCTTTGTTAACCTGTGTGCACACGTGTTGCCCTGTTCCATGCAGCACATCAAACGCTCGCAGAGGTAGATGCAGCTTAAAAGTAAATACTATTACTTATGAGCAGCGTGTGCATGAGTGCAGCTGTACTAAAGGCAAACAGGTTTCTACTACCTGTGTGACGCTGGGGACGTGCGTGCTGGGCATGGGAGGCTGGGCAGCTGCAGAATAACTGGAGCCCGTTGCTTGCAGCTGCGTTTCCAGACCTCTGACAGACATGGCAAAGCCTTAGAAGCCTGGAAACAGGAAAAGGGAAAATTGTAGGAACTGTACCGCTGGCTAAAAATAAAGTGAAACTGCTGTCTTTAATCTGGTGAGAAGATTCACCTTGCAGGGATATTTCAAGCGCAACGTTTTAACAGGAAATCCTCTGTTCTCTTGAAGAACTGAAATAAGACACAGAGATGCTAACTGCTCCTGAAGTGATTCCTGGGAGATCTGCTGCTAAATAATGTGAGATTGACTTTTGCTTGTTTGTTTTTAAACAGATAACTCTCTTACATCGTGTCAACTTTTTAATGGAGTTTACTTTCTTCAGATCTGTGAAGCTGTTACCTTTAAATGTAATGTAGGACTTATTGGAGCATCTAGCAATGCAGCTACTCTGGAAACACTGGGGTTTTAGAACAAATGGACATGAAGTAGCACTTCATTACCCAGAAAGCTTTAAATTTACCTGGAGTGATGTACATCTCCCCTGCTTCAGCTTGGCATTTCTAGATATGCCCAGATAAATTTGTCAGGGCTTGGTGCTTGGGGCACCTTTGGTTTGCCAGCGTACCCTCTGGGGGAGAGGGGAGACAGCCCAGGGGGGTGAGGTGTGATTTCCTGAAGGAAATGCACTTTGCAGAATTCCCAAGTACAGTTTAGCAACTGTAAGCATTTGGGAAGCTCACACGGTGAATTTATCTGTAACTTTGGGAAGGGACGGGTTTTGTTTATGTAGAAGAGAAAGAACGTGGTAGCTCTCTGGCATTTGTATATGTAAATGCAGCAACCTGCGGGTGTTTAAGCACATATTTGCTCTCTTCCCTGTAAGCACAAGTAGGGCAGAGAATGAGCTCTGGCTAGAGGGGGACTAAGAGTGTTCCTGTCCCCTTGCTCCTGCTCAGGAGGGGCAGCTCAAAGGCCCTGGGCATCAGGTCAAAGCCAAACCTGACTGGTCTGCATTATCAGTTCCTCCTGCCACTCTCCCACCGTCAAGGTTTCCTTCAGTTCGTGTGTTTATCAAAGCTTCCCACAGCAACTTCAGCTTCCCATAGTGCAGGAGGCATTCTGTCATGTTTTAATCCTTGCGTTAGTTTGCTTTTTGCCAGCTCACGCTTTGGGGTGATCTTTCACCTGGATCAATTGGCTTTCCAAATATTGACTCAGTATTCTGAAAATATGAAGTGGCATCGCTAATTTTTGCCTACGTACAGTTGATACTAAGACTACATGAAGTTTGGAATTTTTATATTATTTTTTGTGTGTGACTGGCTCGCTGTCTTACAATATAACCATTTTGAAAAGCTACAAGGGACTCTTGAGGTTTTCTGTGGATGGCTGCTATGGATTGCATGTGATACCTTAGATGGCTGTTATAAACTGCATATTTTTGTTTTCTTCACATGAAACCAAAGGTCCCAGTAATCTGTTCATAACTGTCAATCTTGACATTATTTGAGGGTTTTCTTTTCAATAGTTATGGGGTTTTTGTGGTTTTTTTGTTTGTTTGTTTGTTTGCTTTTTAAAGTGAGTTCTGGCAGCAAACGATTTTCTGTTTGTTTCTGATTTACAGAAATCAACGCAGAGCTTTTTCATGTCTGACTATTGGTACTGGAGGCTGGTCCCGTGCAAAGAAACCGGAAGCTGTAACTGTTTTGCAACAGCCAATCAGTCTAATGAGGAGAAAGAAGAAGACACGAACCACCAGGTTGTGGTGTCAGACATCATGCAGCTTGTGCGTGACAAGCAGGAGGTGCCGGAAAGCACAGCAGGTGAGAGAAACGTGGTGTGTTTTGGAAATGGTCCTGCTGGCTGCCAGGCTGTATTAAGGGAAGGAGCGATGGCTTTGGGAATTTTAGCACTGGTGTCTCATCACGGGAAGTGACTATAGGGAAGGGAACCCAAATAAAGCAATCCCCAAGTATTGGCTTGGGGGAGGGTGGTACCACAACAAAAAACAAATGTCTAGGAGCCGTCAGCAAGGAGTGAAGGCTTTTACTCAGGGGTATTGATGCTTGTCATAAGAAATTAAAATAATTGCATAAATTAATTGATTAGCAAAAAATAGTCATCCCAGAGAAACCTGACCTACCTTCCTCCTGCTTTAAAACCATGCTCTAGAGAAACTGCTCAGAGAAGCAAGAACAAAATGACTCTTTACTTCATCATGCTTTTGTTGCCGTGGTCCATAAGCAGGAGAAAAATGTAGTGGGTGCTGGTATGTAGTGACAGGGATTAAGAACTCATTTTTCCCCACCATCTTTTCTTACATTTACTCATATAGAAAATAGTTACAGGCATTTGCCTTGATACTGGTGTAGATGGACTACAATGCTACAATTTGATAAACTTTTCTAATGGATAGTAACTGGTCTTTATTAATACATATTCCTTTGGTTTTATTAAATTACATATATATATATATATATGTGTGCCTTCTAGGTAATTACAAAATATCTGCAGGTATTCATGCAAACCTCTTTAGCTAGAAATGTGATCCATAATCAGAAAGGTGAAGTCAACTGAAATGCAGTTCTGTATTTAATATGCAATTACAAGATAGGATATGACTCCTTTGCAGTAACAGCAAAGGGGAAAAAAAAAAACGTGGTTCTTTCAGCCTGAATAAGCTAACAATGCTGGTGCAACTACAGAAGAAAATTATTCATATTCTGCTGTAGCTTAGCAGGAAGCAGTTACTAGATTACTTGTTTTATTCACCTACCAGTGAGATCTCAGCCAGGATACATTTCTTTTGAGAGCAACAAAGAAAAATGGGAAAGAAAAAAAAAAACGACCAAAAAAATTCCAGGATTGGTCAGAAGTTGACAAAATAGAACTTCTGAGGAAATCATGAGGGTGTATCTAGATTACAAGAGGGAAAAACTGAAGGGAGAGAATACGTTCTCTGTTTTTGGCTTCTGTAAGCCAATGTGAGAGGTCTCTGTCTCTCTTGCAGCCTGAGAATACCGTAGTATGGAGAGGATCTTGCTGCTCTTCTAAGTTAAACAATATGTTGCTGTTGTTGAAGTTTTAATGCCTTTGTTCCCTCCCCAGGAACTCATCTGCTATGCTATTGATAGCATATTAATAGCAGTATTTTTACTGCAGTGTTTTCCTAGAAGTTATAATTAAGAGCAGGTCTTTCTTGTGTCTGTGGATTTACACATTTTTGCCTGAAAACATTTTGCATCTTGGAAGACTTAAAAGCCTAGCTTGGGAACTGTAGATGAGGAAACATGCAAAATGCAGCTTCAAGCTTCCAAGATGGAAGCAGGACGGTGTCCAACTGAGTTGTGTGTGCTATTGCCTCGTTTCAATTCATGTGTGTAATAAATACATCTTCCCCACTCTTTAGAAGAGGTTGGAAAACATGGAGCATGGAGAAAGGATGGAGTTGTGGAAGCCAATCACGAGTGTTTAAAAATAATAATAATAATGCAGCGCACCTCCAATTTCTCAATGCCTGTTATGTTGTTTTAAATGGTCAGGGTTGGACTTCAGGAGCACTGTGCTTGGAGGCCTGTTTACAGAACGTTTTTTGACTGGGTCCTTTTTGCTCTGATGAGGGCCTCCTTAAAATTATTGTAACCCTTTTTGTTTCCTTGTTTTTCTTCAGATCTGTTTGAAGTAAGATCTGTTTTTTAGTTCTTTTAACCTCCTGCTAAGCCAATAGGGAAGCAGAGGGAACATTTGAGACTTTGTGGTGTAAAAATTTGCTAGTGTAACATCTTAGGAACCATAACTGCTGTTGCTGTAACAAACAGCAATGAGGGTGCTAGTGTCAAAGCTTTACTAAGGTATAAGGATTATCATGACTGCCTAGGCTTTGAGGGATCAGGGACACAGGTGACTGCTGATTGCAAAGTTTGATGTCTCTTCAGTCCAAACTTACCTGGGAAGACATAATGAGGTGAAAGTATTTTTTTTAAAACATTTTAAGTTATAATGGGTGTCTTTTCACCATTTTACACAATTATGAAGACTTCTGTGTAAGAAATTTAATGGCAGCTGAAAAGACAGCTGAGTGAATGTGTGATGTGCCAATTCTAACAATTGTAAACGTGCTGTAAAACAAGTCATCAGCTGCTGTATTCACAGGCACTTGAAATGCTCATCTGTTACATTTACTTGCTCTTGGAAATAAATGAATTTGGTATTATCTCAAAATCATAAATTGCATTGTTTTGCATACATAAGCACAGCAGTGGTCCTTTTGAATGGACTGTTCTATTCCTTGATGTCTACAAATACAAACCTTAAAAAGCCTTAACTAAAAAGTAAGAGATTTAAAATGACATCTTAGAAGCTTCATCTTTTGGCATTTAAGAGTGGTAAGATTAAACCAGCATGGTTTTAGGGAGAAGTTCTCCATTTTTGCAATATATTTGGAAAGTTCCTTGATTCATGGAGCTGTTTATATTCTTCAAGACTCTGTCATACTCAGTATCTCATTGGAATTTAATTTTCATTGTCAATGTTGTGTACATTACAACATACCGCAAGTCACTACTTGTTGGAAATCTTTTTCAAAGGATTATGTATAAGCTGGGTTAATACAGGTGGCTGGTATATGTAGATAATGAGGCTATAAATACCAAGCTAAATATTGTTACTGAGGTTGTTTGCATAATAATAATAATAAAGTCAAATTAAGATGAAAATTTGTGGAGCAGTCAGGGACTTCCATATGCAGCTGCAGAAAGATTTTGGTTTTTTTTCCTTGAGTGACAACATCGTGCTGTAATCTGATTAACATAGCTATGTCTTCTGTGGAATAAAGATGGCATTACAAACATCTGGAGTTGTCCATGCAGATGCTAAATAGCCCATGACCTTTCTTGCCTTTAAATATAACCAATGGGGAAATCCCTAAGCTGTAATACACAAGCCACTTAGTGATACATGGCATAGAGCTGGGAACTACTGCTGTCACTGCTGGTATCTGCCATAGTGCTGAAGGGGGGAGCTTGGAATTTATCTTTTTTCTGAACGTAAAACTGGGTTTCCCATAGCTGTTGGTAGAGAAAGTGTTCTGCTCTTTATTTCTCTGTCTGCTTGGTGGCAGTGTGTTGTCACTAAGGGACTGGCTGGATCTTACTGTGGGAGTTTTATGTCCACGTTGAGCTGTCTGTTTGGCACTAGAAGTTTGATATGAGGCTCATGTCCAAAAAAGATGTAGCATGTGTTATGGGTACATAGTTAATATTTCTCAGTTTTAAAGGATATTTGCTTACAATGGAACTCATTTTTATAAGCAAATCTCTTGACAGATCCGTTCCTTTACTGGCCATGCTAGGGCTGCTATCAGTCTCAGCACATGTATATGAGCAAATGTTTGTATGTGTTTATTAGCTGAAAGTCCTGTTTTCTACTAAAACTGAATTTGCATTGAAGGAATTTGGTAAATTCATAGAAATCAAACTCCTCAAAATGAGACAGTTTATTCAAATTAGCTTTAAACATGTTTTAACAACATAGAAAGGAGAACACTGGCATGGTAAAATTCATCTGTATTGTTTTGCTGATTTAAGAAATACAGCATGGAAATCCCACCTTGATTAAAATCAGTAACAGTCTTGTCAGGATTTTCATCTAAGACTTAAGCTGTGCAGGTGAACCAGCCTCTTAAATTAAATTAATAGTGAACATCTTACTCTAATTCCTTCTTTCTTGGGGATAACAGCAAATATGGAATATATTAAAATAAATTCCTGTTCAGCTAGCGGCATTCAGTTCAAGAAGTTAGAGCAGAAAAGCTCTATTAGTGTAAAGAGACTCTGCCAGATGGAAAAGGAGCTAGAGAGAGGTATTTCAGTAATGTCAGCAATCACATTCAGAGTATGTGTGTGTATGTGTGCATATATATGTATGTAATTCTATACCACACTTGATGAATTTTCATAGAATTATCTAGGTTGGAAAAGACTTTCAAGATCATCAACTCCAACCATCAACCTGACCTACAGTGTCTTACCACTTAACCATGTCCTTTAGTGCCACATCCATCTGTATCTTAAATACCTCTAGGTCCTGGGATGGGGACTAATCACCACCTGTATTACTTTACCAAATCAAATACTCATCATTTTGTGATCATTATGCCCAAGATAGCCTCAAACCATCATGGAATAGCCTGAATTGGAAGCGACCCACATGGATCATCGAGTCCAACTCCTGGCTCCACACAGTACCACCCAACATTCAAATCCTGTGTCTGAGGGTGTTGTCCAAACAGTCCTTGAATTCCAGTGCTTGGGGCTGTGCTCACTGCCCTGGGCAGGCTGTTCCATGCCCACCGCCTTCTGGTGCGGAACCTTTCCCTAACCCCCAGCTGCCCCTCCTCTGACAGCTCCATGCCGTTCCCTCGGGCCCTGTCGCTGTCCCAGAGAGCAGAGTTCAGCGCTGCCCCTCCGCTCCCTGTGAGGAGCTGCAGCCGCCATGAGGCCTCCCCTCAGCTCCTCTGCCCTGGGCTGAGCGCACCAAGGGGCCTCAACTGTTCCTCGCACACGTTGCCCTACAGACTCTTCATCTCTGTAGATGGCACTCTCCTCTTGGCACTCTCTAATGGTTTTATGTTCTTACACTGTGGTGCCTGAACCTGCACCCAGTGCAGTGCAGAGCAGGACAATAGCTTTCCTCACCTGGCTGGCAGTGCTTAGCCTGATGCACCCCAGGGCACGGTTGACTGTCAGTCAGTGTTTTACCATCATGTCAGCCACAAGCACTTCCTTGTTTGCTATTAGCATGTCTAGTGGGCCACCTTCCCTTGTTGGCTCAGTCACAACCTGTATCAAAAAGTAATCATCCACTTGTGCTGGGAATCTCCTAGACTATGTCCTCCTTGTTGCACTGTGTCTCCAGCAGATATTCAGGAAGCTGAAGTCTCCTGTGAGAATAAGGACTAGCGATCGTAGAATGGTTTGGGTTGGAAGGGACCTTTAAGGTCATCTAGTTCCAACCCCCCTGCTATAGGCACGGACACCTCCCTCTAGACCAGGTTGCTCAAAGCCCCATCCAGCCTGGCCTTGAATGCTTCTAGGGAGGGGGCATCCACAGCCTCTCTGGGCAACCTGTTCCAGTGTCTCACCACCCTCACAGATCATGAGACCTCTCCTAGTTGCTTGTAGAATATTTCATCTACCTGTTCATCTTGGTTGGGTGCTCTATAACGTACACTTACCATAAAATCTGCCCTATTGGCCTTTCCCCTGATGCAACCAGAGGTACTCAACCCTTTCATTGCCATCTTCCATCTCCATGTAGTCAAAGCAACCCCTGACTTCCCAAGCTATCTCAGTTCCCCTCCATCCCTGCCCCTCTCTCTGGAAGAGCCTAGAACCATTGGTCTCAGCACTGCAACTGTTGTTTGCTTTCCTGTGGGGGGGGG